>NC_137191.1:36350816-36368316 GCF_960531495.2 Zeus faber | reverse complement strand
TCATCCATTTTCAGCATTTTGATGGATGTTTTTATATGCTGGTTTAATTTTGATATACAGTATGTGATGTATATGAGTATGTATAATAGCTGTGCACAACTTCAAATTTCTGGTCCCATTCTGTGAGGGAGTAAGGAAGGTGATGAGAGCATCCGGCCAGTGGGAACTCAAACATGAAGGGAAACAATATTAGCCAAAGATTGTAACATTTTGAGATTTTGCATCTCCAACACTGTCTGTGGACCTTGGGGTGACAGTATTCCATCTCTCTATATTGAGTCCCGGACAGTTGGTCCCTTCACAGTGTTTTTGGACATTTCCTGCAAATTTTTCAATTTTCTTGCCACAGATGTATTTGAGAGACATCCTCCGACACAATCCACTCTGGAAGCCTCACACCAAAAGAGTAGACGTCTCTGCGACCTTCTTTCGGGAACCCTCGACGTCCTCTGTCAAGACATTGATGACCACGACATGAGGGTTCAAAAAAACCTACCGACATGACAAATACGTGTGTGTGAAAGTGACACAGCTATTTTCGATGTTGTGTTTTAAGAGAGCGCCAATCTGGAACATCTCTGCACACCGCGCCCTCAGCCACGCCCAGCTCCAGACAACATCGACGCCTGCAAAGCTTCCGGCTCCTGTCACGGTTCAGTCGGCGGGCGCCTGCAGCGCCAGCTCACCTTGGGGTCCTCGTGCGGTCCAGGAAGTAGCATTGTTCACCGCTTTTATTCATCCTCTGTAAATAATTCAGGGCGAGATAGGATGGGCCACCGTCGCTGGCTCCTCTGTAGGCGCAACGCAGCACTTGAGAGGCTACTTTGATGTGTTTTGAAGCGTAGTCTCCTAAGGAACCGAGGGGACAGGGGGGTCAAAGACGATGTTTTGCCTCTGCCCTCTGAAAGCCAAGAAGCCGACTCACTTTGTCGTGGTAAAGCGCCGTGTGTCTGGAGGAAACGGCAGCCATACGGAGACCAGGCGGGGTTAATAGGACACCCAGAGCAGGTGTTTGGGGAGATGGCCTTTTTTTTTTTTTTTTTTTTTTTTTTTAGCACAATCAGCAGAGTAGATTGCCAGAACGTGGCCAAAAGATTAGGGTTTTTCATGTTCGATGCAAATGTGGTAAATCCAGGACTTGTGTTTGCATGTGGAAGCGGCGACGGCTGCCCACTACGACGTCCCAGCGGGGTGCAGCGCAGGCAAACACACACCACGTCGGCTTCCCCCGGGGGCCGTGTTTACCCAAAGCAGTTTGTCCAGCTGCTTGCGTCGACAGTGGGACGCCACGCCAACTGGGATGGCGGTTAATTAAAATCGTGATTTGTCTCTTTTTCTCATGGATCAACAGCGCTGTGAATTAGTGTCGACACGGCCAAATAAACACCGGGACACCGGCGGACATGTTTGCTTACCTGACCCGGTGCCAGATCCGCCTTGGCTGGGGGTCGTCTGCCGCGACGATCCTGCCGCGCGGTTCCGCTTTTGAGACGTCATTTGCATTCCCTCCGTGTTGAGGAACGCTCCAAATGCTTCACGCGGTGTTTTGAAGGACGTTTGGTTTTCGTCCTGGGAGGGCCGGTGTAGCAGATGAATATATCCCGAGGCGCACACACGCACATAGAAAATGTTCAAATCTAAATCGTTGTGGAAAAACAGGTCGAGAGATCTCCAAGTAAAATGGGTTTTTGTAATGAAGACGTTCAGACTCGAATACAATGGAGTTTGTGGGAGCGCGGCCCGAGCGGGTCATCGCTCATTTCAATCTGCTCTCATAGCCTGCGCGGCGCCTGGGATCACCACATGAACGGTGCTGAGATCATATATGAAATAACTAATAACACCTCCCCTCGCCTGGCAGCCATGACACGCTGCGATGATGAGAGCGGCTCATGATCGCCGTCATTAACGGTCGACGAACAAACCTCAAACGCCTCGACGTTGTCGTTTGGCCTCCGCTGTGTGGATGTCAAATTGGTTAACGATCAGTCATCAATACACACAATCAATAAACACAATCAATACACATCTGAGCTTTTGTTTTCCATATTATCCAGCTGAGGATAGCGCAGCTCCACAGCAGACGAGCGATGCGTCTCAGGAAGTCAAAACATTTATTACAAATCATCAGGAGTAAAAGTGTCCTTCATCCACTGAGTTGAACCATTTGATTTGTGTTCAATTGAGTAAAGAATCATCTGTCACCAAAACCCCAAAATGCATTGAAGTTGGAAATGATTTTGTTTTGTTGTCAATGTGATGTGGATGGAAAACTGGAATAAAAAAAGGAATTTCCCCCGCCTGACTTTTGTGTTTTTACAAAGTTTTATTATAAAGACACGAATGTACATCTCAAAATTCAACGGAATACTGACATTTCGTGTCAAATTCACATTTTCTCTGCGTAAAGAACATAAGCAAAACCTTTGACCTTATAAACAAGTGCTGCAATCCAATCTCCAAAATACAACACAACAGTCTGGACACGAGCCCCTCAGCAGGATCCGAATCGATAGAAAGGAATCATCGTAAAATCATAGCAGCATCTTTTAAAAAGGCTTCAAATAAATCCACACAAGGTTTTTCTTTATTGTTTTTCATTATTCCTCAAGACAAGTTGCTTTCCCTGAAAACGGCAAATTCAAAACTCATTCATTTCTAATCATCGAATCAACTCTGAGACGATGCAATGTGTGCGTGTTCCGTGTCGCTCGGGAAAAAAAAACGAGGACGACCGCTTTCTCTGAGTAGAAGAATAATCCTGAAGGAGACGATCCAAGTCGGCTGCAGCAGAACCCGAGTCCTCACGCGTTGACGCTTCAACGTCTCTCTGCTTTCAGCTTCAAGGATCTTCAAAAAACAAAACCAAAACAGCAACAAAAGACAAGGCCTTGTTTTGGCGGCACGGTCACAGGACCTGGAAACGCCAGGAGGCCTGGTCCTTGTAGTCCAGGCAGTCGGAGGTGTTGAAGTTGAGCTTCCAGGCCGAGGCCGCGCCCTGCTCTTTGTAATCCAGACAGTCTGAGGAGTTGAAGGCCAGGCCGGGCGTGCTGTAGGCCTGGTGGGGGTGGTGGTGGTGAGGGTGGTGCGGGTGATGCGGGTGGTGGTGCCCTGAGGTCTGGCTGATGTGGTGGTGTGGGTGGCCAGACATGGAGGAGCCCGTCATGGGGCTGAGCTGGTGAGGGTGGTGCGGGTGGTGGTGGGCGTGCACGGGCGCCAGGTACGAGCCGCATTCCACGCCGCCAAAGTAGGATCCCGACGAGGCCGGGTAGCCCTGGCCGTAGGCCGCCGCCTGGCCGTACGACACTGGGTAGGACGGCGTGGCGCCCGCCCCGCCCGACACCGATCTCTGCATGCAGGAGGCCCCGGACGGGGCGGCAGGGTCCGGCAGCACCACGGGCGCCGGGGCCGGGGAGATGGGGGCCGGGCTCCAGATGGACGACACCGGGGCGGCGACGGAGGAGGCGCCGCTTGGGCCGGGCCCGCCGTGGATGGAGGGGTTGGAGGCAGCGGAGGAAGAGGAAGAGGAAGAAGAGGCAGCGGGCGGGGCCGGGGGCGTGAACTGACCGCTGCTCTCCGAGCCCGTGCTGTCCCGCGCCGGGGACGACTTCTTCTTCACGGGTCGGACCTTGGTGCTACTCGCGCTCTGCTGCTGCTGCCGGCACTTCGCTCTCCTGTTCTTGAACCACACCTGAAAGCGGAGGCGAGGGCAAAGGTCAACGTCACCGCGTCGCAGCAGAGTTCATAACGGCTTCGGAGGCCAGATGTCCAAACATGGGTTGAGAAAGTAAAATTCCACTCTAGGCTTCTGGAGTCAACCATGTGGATTTGCTAATTATCACAAGGCAGAGGTCCAAGCAATGAGTGAAATGATCTGGATCAGTGCACGGCTGCAGCAGAAACACAGAAGGAATTTTACTTTCTCAACCTGGAATTTTCCACCTCCACCTTTGATGTGTTTGACATCAAAATGTTAAAGTGATGTCCATTTGAAATAGAACAGAGGCACGGCTCCACTTCTTTGAATGATCATGTTGATATCCTTTATCAGATGCTTTTTTTTCACAACGTATTATTTTACTGGTTTCAGTTATTTTACTTATTTTCAGTCTTGAAACTATGATCCTTTGAGGCATCACAAGATTGTTTACAAGGCTCTGCACCAGCGGAGGAGGATCTGTTATTGAGGAGCTGATGTTGAGGCCTCGGTGGTGAAATGCAGAGAGAGAGAGGTGGTGAATGTAATGCTGTCTATAAAAAAGTGAACTATATAAAGATATTAAATAGTAATACTATCACTACGACTACTACTAGTAATAATAATAATAATAGATTATTATGAGTATTATTGAATAGGATAATTATAGGATAATTATATTATCCTATAATAGGATAATTATATTATTTATATTAGTATTAGTAGATAATTGCTGCTGTTATTATAATTATTATTATTATTATTATTATTATCATTATCATCATCATTATTATTGTTGTTATTATTATTATTATTATTATTATTATTATTGTTGTTGTTGGTAAATGCAAAGCCGTTTGCATTTTAATGACTATGTGGAAATGAAGCAGAGGAGTGATGGTGTTTGTCCTTTTGTTGATGAAAAACCTGATGATCGGGAAGTCTTAGCCCGGGAAAGGTGAAGTAAGGTATGTGGTGTCAGTCCCTTGCTGTCTGTGGTGTCAGTCCCTTGCTGTCTGTGGTATTGGCCCCTTGCTGTCTGTGGTGTTAGTCCCTTGCTGTCTGTGGTGTTGGTCTCTTGCTGTCTGTGGTATTGGCCCCTTGTGTCTGTTGTGTTGGTCCCTTGCTGTCTGTGGTGTTAGTGCCTTGCTGTCTGTGGTGTTGGTCCCTTGCTGTCTGTGGTTTTAGTCCCTTGCTGTCTGTGGTGTTGGTGCCTGTCGACCTGCACTCTGGACTCCGGCAGGTTGAT
Source organism: Zeus faber (assembly GCF_960531495.2). Taxonomy (NCBI): domain Eukaryota; kingdom Metazoa; phylum Chordata; class Actinopteri; order Zeiformes; family Zeidae; genus Zeus; species Zeus faber. The sequence continues at coordinate 36,363,370 of NC_137191.1, read as the reverse complement.
CTTCAGCGCCACCTCCTCCCTCATGAAGATGTCTGGGTACCGGGTCTTGGAGAACAGAGCCTCCAGGATGTCCAGCTGGGTCCGGGTGAAGGTCGTTCTCTCCCGTCGCTGCTTCCGAGGATTCCCTGAAATCAATTATTATTATTATTGTTATTATTATTATTATTATTATTATTATTATTATTATTATTATTATTATCATTTTTATCATCATCATCATTATTAATAATAATATTATGAATATTATTAGTATTGTTATTGTTAATATTATCTTCATCATCATCATCATCATCATGGTCATCATCATCATCATCATCATTATATCATCATCATTTTGTAATTATTGTTATTAATATCATTATTATTATTATTATAATTATTGTTGTTGTTGTTGTAATTATACTGATAAATGCGAACTATTATACTTTTGTTATACTGATAAATGAATGATTATGATTATCATTATTATTATCAATATTATTATTATCATCATCATCATTATTATTATTATTATTATTATTATTATTAGCATCATCATCATCATCATTATTATTGTTATTATTATTATTGTTTTTATTATTATTATGAACATCATTACAACCCACCCCCCCGTGTAATTCCCCGTGAGACCCGCACGCATTGAGCAACAAAGCGCTGGTTCGCGTACCCGGGTATCCCACGGAGGGGTGCAGCAGGTCCATGGTGCCGCTGAGCCCCAGGCCGCTCATGCCGTACGGGGCCTGTTTGAGGTAAGACATCATGCTCGAAGCGGAGCGTGGACAACAAGTCGCGGAGGAAGGAGGTTCTTCTCTCCCGGTGCCTGAGTCCACAGGGTCCTGGGGAGGAGGCACAGTTTAGACCCGGAGCCCTGGGGAATCCAACCTAGCTCCCTTCTTTTTGTGACCCCATACACAACTCCAAATAAAATATATAATTGTTGCACATATTATAATTAGATCCTATATTTTTTACTTTTATACTTTACTGTGGATAAAACAAATAAAATCCAAACAGATTATAAACAAGTGACAGAACAGCCGTTAAAAACTAAATTAAATAGGGGAATAAATTAAAATAAAGTTGCATTTCAATATAAAATCTATTAACAGAAATTGTAACTGCGAAATAAACAGGCCAACAAATAAAACAGGCCTTCACAGTTTCATGACAAACACCGTTTTCGAGTTTTAAAATGTAGAAATTGAACTAAGAGACTGTACTAAATTCGGTTATTTCCAAAAGGTGGATTTTATTACATTTAAAAAACAAAAAGGTGAAAAATGTAGTAGATCCGGATCTCAGATTACCAGCATTCCCCTCTGCAGTTGATAGAAATAAATAAAGACCTTCAGCCGATTTTTTTACGCTGCCATAATTATTTAGAATAACCTTAAACTGTTTGTTTTAATTACAGTAAATACAAAACTGTACATAGCCGGAAACGTATATATTATATTAAGGCTTTCAGAATTTATTTCTCGGGCCTCGACTTTCTCCAATAAACATGAAAATGTACTTTTGATCAGCTCAGTCTTTAAATGTAAAAATAATGTCATCCAAAAATTATATTGGACGCAGTCCGTTTTCTTTTACTGATTTTAGGTTAAACTGTGTTTAATTCGATATTTTGCACTGACTCGGCGGGAATTTGAAGAAATGGCCTTGGATTGACCTTTCATTTGGCCTGAAACACATAACAATCCCACGGTTCTTTCTTGGTTGACGGTAGTTGACTTTGCTCCAGAAATAAAAGCCACGGGGGAAGTTTAAAAACTGAGTTGAAACTTTATTTTCCAGAACCGAGGCCTCGGGTGCATCGACTTTATAAACTTGTTTCTGCTGAAAATCAGTCACCGAAACAATAGCTGAAATAACACAAACCTGGCGAAAGCACCAGATGATCCTGATGCAATAGGTGCAATATGAGCATTTAATGAAGTGTTCTCTCATATTAGCAGCGTAGTGTCTGAATGGACCTGCAGGATCTCACAGCTGCATTTCCATCACCGCAGGAAGGAATCTCATGCAAATGACCCAAACTGTGTGCAAATGAACTCCATTTCAATTCAGATTAGATCTGCGGTGCGGCGATTAACGGAGTGTGTTTTGTCAACAAAATAAATTAACAACAATAAAAAAAAAAATAATTAATTAACAACCACCACGCACCGTTTGGTCAATGTAACCGGGGCCTCGGAGGCTTGAAGGCCCAAGAACTCCACGAAATGAAGTAAAAAAAATAAAATAAAAAATCAAATAAAATTCCAGGAACGAAACAAATCTGATCAATACAAAGATTTAATTTTATTGTCAAAGTAATTTTAAATAATTGAACCAAAAAGGAAGTTATTTTGCCGGTGTTGTTAATGGTTGATAAATTTAAATCAAAGTAAGGTTTATTATGACCCATGGGCAGCTATATTTAGTTGCAATGAAATAATCAAAAATCTAACGATTAACCTACCTTTAAATAAAAATAAAAATAAAAGACATTTTAAAAATAGCTTATGTAGACCTAGTTTGCATTAATAATTTCAAAATGATATAATTTATAAACTATAATAAAATACCGTAAAGACTGGAGCAGTTTAGCAGAGAAAGGGTAATAAAGCTCTTGACTCACCTTATCGGAGTTCCTTTTATTTACTTCGTTTGGTATTCAGGATAGAATGGTGAGAAATACGAGAAATGTGAGAAATATGAGAACTGAGAGAAACATCCAGAGCGGAGGGAAATATCCGCACAGGGTCCGGGGCAGCGGTGCTCAACGGCGCAGAGGTGACGCAGAGCCCGAAAACACAGGCGTCCGGTGGACGTTGTGTGTGTGTCGCGCATCAATAAAACGTGTTGTTCACTCGGGTCGGGGGGGGGGGGCAGGAGGAGCCGGCGGGACGCGGGTGACGGAGCTGGTGGCGCTGCGGATTGACAGTCCTCCGCCCCCCGGAGCCGCTAAGAGCCGGGCCGCGGCTCGGACCCGCCCCCGCCGTCCAATCCCGGGCCCCGGCGCCCTTTAACGGGACAAATCCGACCAATCGGCGGCGGCCTGAGCGCCCAGCCCCGCCCCCCTCGGGACCCGGGGGGTGGGGGGGTTACCACGTGACTTGAGCGCACCCCCCCCCCACCCCCCCACCCCAAAAAAACACCAAAAAAATCCAGAACAGAAGTTTCGGCCTGAAGTCGCGTTGCCGGGTTTGTTCCCTGATCCGGTTCAGTCCGCGACGGCTTCGTGAATGACGTCCGTGTTGAAACGAAGCTCGTGTTTGAATGTGGCTCGTTCTCGTGTTTCTCACGTCGCCATCAAAGCCCAGAAGCAGCGACGCAGGAAAAGCTTCTTTTATTACGAGAAAAACCAAAAGTTGGAAAAGGCCCAACGTGCGGCTTTCTACAAGTCCAGGCGTCTGAAGCCAAATCAGCAGGTTTTCCGTTCAAACTCTGGGATTAAAAAAATACGTATCAATAGTAGATATTTAAGTGTATTTACATTAATTTAATATTTCATTAGAAATTGTCCCGTTCCCTTTCCGACTCCGCCGTTAAAAACTACTCATTTCAACAATTGACATTTTTTTTAAAGATAAGATGAAATAACTCTGTTCATCCCCGGGGGGAGAATTCGATGGAACACATTTAGAAAAGATGAGAAATGAGAAACGAAAAAGCCAAAAGACGCACATTAAAAAGACCCAAACGAAGCTAATTCCAATGTAATTAAGCGGCGCTATTAGAGGTAATCACGTGCAATCTGCACAACTGTCAGTGACTGGATTAGAATGAACACATCAGGCGGGGTTTTTTTTATTAATCGTGGTGACATAAACCACATGAAGATTGAAGTTGATTGTTCAGAGGGGCTGTATTATGTACATCCCATCATTCAAGATTAGTTAAAAAAAAAAAAAGAAGAACTTTTAGTGGGAGCTGTATTGGGAGATGCTCGGGCCTTAATCTGCCTAATTTGACTGTGTAGCGTGGGATTCAGCAGCGTCCACATATCAAGTGTCCATTGTTGCGGAGGCGTTGGGCTCTAATCCCAAACTGCGGTGCGGGACTTTCCTTAAAGCCGAGGCCGCAAATCCAGGGATCAGCCCGCAGAGAGGGAGATGGGGTGGGGTGCGAAGCGGGAGGATTTACACTCCTGGATGTTATTAAAACGATGATGCACCGAATCCCAAATAGTCCGGACGGAAAAGCGCTGCAGTGCGGTGGAGGAAGTGGGACAGAACTGGAATTTACACCCGAGCCGCGGAGCCGCAGCCCGGACCGGGACCCGCCGCAGCGGCGTCCCCTTCCCCACCTTGAAACCCAGGAAACAAACGGACGGACGTGAGTGGAACGCACCGGTGAGTCACTCTGACGGACTTTAAACACATGCATGATTATCACCACATCATGTTTAAACACATGCATGATTATTACCACATCATATTTGAACACATGCATGATTATTACCACATCATATTTAAACACATGCATGATTATTACCACATCATATTTAAACACATGCATGATTATCACCACATCATGTTTAAACACATGCATGATTATTACCACATCATATTTGAACACATGCATGATTATTACCACATCATATTTAAACACATGCATGATTATTACCACATCATATTTAAACACATGCATGATTATTACCACATCATATTTGAACACATGCATGATTATTACCACATCATATTTAAACACATGCATGATTATTACCACATCATATTTAAACACATGCATGATTATTACCACATCATATTTGAACACATGCATGATTATTACCACATCATATTTGAACACATGCATGATTATAAGACACATCATGTTTAAACACATGCATTATTATTACCACATCATATTTGAACACATACATTATTATTACCACATCATATTTAAACACATGCATGATTATTACCACATCATGTTTAAACACATGCATGATTATTACCACATCATGTTTAAACACATGCATGATTATTACCACATCATGTTTAAACACATACATTATTATTACCACATCATGTTTAAACACATACATTATTATTACCACATCATATTTAAACACATGCATGATTATTACCACATCATATTTAAACACATGCATGATTATTACCACATCATGTTTAAACACATGCATGATTATTACCACATCATGTTTAAACACATACATTATTATTACCACATCATGTTTAAACACATACATTATTATTACCACATCATATTTAAACACATGCATGGTTATTACCACATCATGTTTAAACACAGGCATGATTATTACCACATCATATTTAAACACATGCATGATTATAAGACACATCATGTTTAAACACAGGCATGATTATCACCACATCATATTTAAACACATGCATGATTATAAGACACATCATGTTTAAACACATGCATGATTATTACCACATCATATTTAAACACATGCATGATTATAAGACACATCATATTTAAACACAGGCATGATTATTACCACATCATATTTAAACACATGCATGATTATAAGACACATCATGTTTAAACACAGGCATGATTATCACCACATCATATTTAAACACATGCATGATTATAAGACACATCATGTTTAAACACAGGCATTATTATTCAAGATTCAAGATTCAAGATTCAAGATTTTTTATTTGTCACATACATATACATACTTCCATACATATATGCAGTGAAATGTAATAAATATTACCACATCATATTTGAACACATGCATGATTATTACCACATCATGTTTAAACACATGCATAATTATTACCACATCATATTTAAACACATGCATGATTATAACCACATCATATTAACACACATGCATGGTTATTACCACATCATATTTAAACACATGCATGATTATAAGACACATCATATTTAAACACATGCATGATTATAAGACACATCATATTTAAACACAGGCATGATTATTACCACATCATATTTAAACACATGCATGATTATAAGACACATCATATTTAAACACATGCATGATTATTACCACATCATATTTAAACACAGGCATGATTATTACCACATCATATTTAAACACAGGCATGATTATAAGACACATCATATTTAAACACATGCATGATTATAAGACACATCATATTTAAACACAGGCATGATTATTACCACATCATATTTAAACACATGCATGATTATAAGACACATCATATTTAAACACATGCATGATTATTACCACATCATATTTAAACACATGCATGATTATTACCACATCATATTTAAACACATGCATGATTATAAGACACATCATATTTAAACACATGCATGATTATTACCACATCATATTTAAACACATGCATGATTATTACCACACCATATTTAAACACATGCATGATTATTAAAACATCATATTTAAACACAGGCATGATTATTACCACATCATATTTAAACACATGCATGATTATAAGACACACCATATTTAAACACATGCATGATTATTAAAACATCATATTTAAACACAGGCATGATTATAAGACACATCATATTTAAACACAGGCATGATTATTACCACATCATATTTAAAAAAAGGCATGATTATAAGACACATCATATTTAAACACAGGCATGATTATTACCACATCATATTTAAACACATGCATGATTATTAAAACATCATATTTAAACACAGGCATGATTATAAGACACATCATATTTAAACACAGGCATGATTATTACCACATCATATTTAAACAAAGGCATGATTATAAGACACATCATATTTAAACACAGGCATGATTATTACCACATCATATTTAAACACATGCATGATTATTAAAACATCATATTTAAACACAGGCATGATCATAAGACACATCATATTGAAACACAGGCATGATTATTACCACATCATATTTAAACACATGCATGATTATAAGACACATCATATTTAAACACAGGCATGATTATTACCACATCATATTTAAACACAAGCATGATTATTAAAACATCATATTTAAACACAGGCATGTTTAAAAATTATAAATATTATAAAAAATGATTATATATATATATATATATATATATATATATATATATATATATATATATATATATATTTTTTTTTTTTTTTTTAAGTTAAATTGTTATTGGGGTTATTGTAAAGAGTTAATTATAAATGGACACATTAATAACACCTGCTTTTAAATAAGATGCACCTCAGTCTATTTAAACTGCAGCAGAAGACAAGAAACAATAAAATTGACTCTTTATCTCACCTACTAAAAACAATCAATACCAGTTTAAATCATATCAATTAACCAGGTTCATCACACTGTCTGTCTGACTGCCTGCCTGTCTGTCTGCCTGTCTACCTGTTCTGTCCTCACCTGGTCATGTGCATGCTTCCAGTGCCGTCAGGCTGGGGGCCCGCAAGGTGGATGAAGGGCCCTGGAGGATCCACAATCAGCTGCGGGGCCTCCAGCTTACAGACCTCACCAGGTAAACGATACGTACAAACAGCCATGATGACACTGACGGCAGCTGAGCAGCAGCAGGAAACTGACAAACCAACCATTCAAACTGATTCTAAATATGATTACTTTTAAGTCACCATTGAAGACTGAGCTCCATCCTCCTCATATACATAACATAACGCAAGTAACAGCAGAAATCAGCACAAACCCAGTTGACGTTGTCACACGTACATCTATGGGGATGGTAGCTCAGGCGGTAGAGCTGGTGGTCTAGTGATCTAAAGGTTGCTGGTTGGATCCCAGGCTCCTCCTGCTAGCATGCTGTAGTGTCCTTGAGCAAGACACCTAACCCCTAATTGCTCCTGATGGCTGCGTCCGTCAGCGTTTGAACAATTGTAAGTCGCTTTGGATAAAAGCGTCTGATAAATGTAAATGTAATGTACAATGTGATCTCGAAAGAAACAACGTTTGAAAATGTTCCAAAAATAACAGTAACAACCAAACACTTCTGGTGTGAGAACAGAAAGAGAAAGTCACTGATCCAAGGAATCAGCGGTTTATTTCCTGGTGTCTTTATTCAAATATTATTACATAGAAAATATGTAAAATATAGAAAAAATACATGTTTTGTGTGGACGATCCACTCCACAATATGTGTTCAGCAGCCGTAAAAAGCAACATTCCACGGTGTGCGTTCAGCAGCATTAAAAAGCAACACTCCACGGTGTGCGTTCAGCAGCCTTAAAAAGCAACATTCCACGGTGTGCGTTCAGCAGCCTTAATAAGCAACACTTCACGGCGTGCGTTCAGCAGCCTTAAAAAGCAACACTTCATGGTGTGCGTTCAGCAGCCTCAAAAAGCAACACTTCATGGTGTGCGTTCAGCAGCCTTAAAAAGCAACACTCCACGGTGTGCGTTCAGCAGCATTAAAAAGCAACACTCCATGGTGTGCGTTCAGCAGCCTTAACATTACATTACATTACATTTCATTGATCAGACGCTTTTATCCAAAGCGACTTACAATTATTCAAACACCGACGGACGCAGCCATCAGGAGGAATGAGGGGTTAAGTGTCTTGCTCAAGGACACTACAGCATGCTAGCGGGAGGAGCCTGGGATCAAACCAGCAACCTTTAGATTACTAGACGCCCAGCTCTACCTCCTGAGCTACCGTCCCCATTAAAAAGCAACACTCCACGGTGTGCGTTCAGCAGCCGTAAAAAGCAACACTCCACGGTGTGCGTTCAGCAGCCGTAACAAGCAACACTCCACGGTGTGCGTTCAGTAGCATTAAAAAGCAACACTCCACGGTGTGCGTTCAGGAGCCTTAAAAAGCAACACTCCACGGTGTGCGTTCAGCAGCCTTAATAAGCAACACTTCATGGTGTGCGTTCAGCAGCCTCAAAAAGCAACACTTCATGGTGTGCGTTCAGCCGCCTTAAAAAGCAACACTTCATGGTGTGCGTTCAGCAGCCTTAAAAAGCAACACTCCACGGTGTGCGTTCAGCAGCCTCAAAAAGCAACACTTCATGGTGTGCGTTCAGCAGCCTCAAAAAGCAACACTTCATGGTGTGCGTTCAGCAGCCTTAAAAAGCAACACTCCACGGTGTGCGTTCAGCAGCATTAAAAAGCAACACTCCACGGTGTGCGTTCAGCAGCCTTAAAAAGCAACACTCCACGGTGTGCGTTCAGCAGCCGTAAAAAGCAACACTCCACGGTGTGCGTTCAGCAGCATTAAAAAGCAACACTCCATGGTGTGCGTTCAGCAGCCTTAAAAAGCAACACTCCACGGTGTGCGTTCAGCAGCTTTAATAAGCAACACTCCACGGTGTGCGTTCAGCAGCCTCAAAAAGCAACACTTCATGGTGTGCATTCAGCAGCCTTAAAAAGCAACACTTCATGGTGTGCGTTCGGCAGCATTAAAAAGCAACACTTCATGGTGTGCGTTCAGCAGCCTTAAAAAGCAACACTTCATGGTGTGCGTTCGGCAGCCCTAAAAATCAACACTCCACGGTGTGCGTTCAGCAGCCTCAAAAAGCAACACTTCATGGTGTGCGTTCAGCAGTCTTAAAAAGCAACAATTCATGGTGTGCGTTCAGCAGCCTTAAAAAGCAACAATTCATGGTGTGCGTTCAGCAGCCTTAAAAAGCAACACTTCATGGTGTGCGTTCAGCAGCCCTAAAAAGTAACACTCCACGGTGTGCGTTCAGCAGCCTCAAAAAGCAACACTTCACGGTGTGCGTTCAGCAGCCTTAAAAAGCAACACTTCATGGTGTGCGTTCGGCAGCCTTAAAAAGCAACAATTCATGGTGTGCGTTCAGCAGCCTTAAAAAGCAACACTTCATGGTGTGCGTTCAGCAGCCTTAAAAAGCAACAATTCATGGTGTGCGTTCAGCAGCCTTAAAAAGCAACCATTCATGGTGTGCGTTCAGCAGCCTTAAAAAGCAACACTTCATGGTGTGCGTTCAGCAGCCTCAAAAAGCAACACTTCACGGTGTGCGTTCAGCAGCGTACCACCGCAGTAGAAGTGTTAATGTTGCACTCAACGTGGAGGCGCCTCCAACATTCTGTTCAACGTCTGGAGCCCGGAAGCCTCACAAAGTACTTCAGAAAAGTACAATTTCCACAAATTGTACCGGAGTAAAAGTACTTTATATTCTACATCTGCTGATAAATGGTGGTTTGTCGGTGAAACAATGCAGCCATATTCTATGGTTTTATCACATGTGAAAATTATTATTTTATGGATATTGGATATGGACATATTGTCAAATTGTTGATTTTGGTTATGAATTGATCTCTAACCTGTGATTAGGATTAATACATTTGACTGGAGATTTTTGTGAGATTGTAAAACATAGTGATTGATATTGATAGTTATAGTATTGATAGTAGTATTGATAGTATTGATAGTATTGAGAGTGATAGTATTGAAAGTAGTGACAGAAGCAGTGATAGTATTGATAGTGATCGTATTGATAGTCGTGATAGTGGTGATGGTATTGATAGTGATAGTACTGATAGTATTGATAGTATCGATAGCAGAACTGATAGTATTGAAAGTGATAGTATTGATAGTGATAGTATCAATAGTATTGATAGTGATATTATTGATAGTATTGATAGTGATAGTATTTATAGCATTGATAGTGACAGTATTGACCGTATGGATGGTAGTATTGATAGTATTGGTAGTGATAGTATTGATAGTGATAGTATTGATAGTATTGATAGTATTGATGGTAGTATTGATAGTAGTATTGATAGTAATGATAGTGATAATATTGATAGTGATAGTTTTGATAGTAGTATTGATAGTATTGATAGTGATAATATTGATAGTGATAGTATTGATAGTATTGATAGTAGTATTGATAGTATTGATAGTGATGGTATTGATAGTACTGATAGTGCTTATGATTCAAAGTAGGAGAAGACGAGAGACTTGCTTTGCTTTGTGAACCTTTTAAATACCACCAGGACACGTCCCTTGACCCGTTTTCCTTCCGGTGACGGAGGCAGAGTGTAACTGAAGAAGTTGCTCAGCATTGAAGCTGAGGTCTCTCTCCTATCTGCACCATCAGCACTGACGTCCCTGCAGCTCTGAGTACAGTCACATTGTTCCTGCATTCAGACCCTCTGGGATTATACACCACCCTTTCCAGAGGAGCGCTCAGCGTGGAGGGCAGATAGAGGGTGGAGCTGGTTCATTCCTTCCCACAGCGTGGAGGGCGGATAGAGGGTGGAGCTGGTTCATTCCTTCCCACAGCGTGGCGGGCGGATAGAGGGTGGAGCTGGTTCACTCTTTTCCACAGTGTGGAGGGCAGATAGAGGGTGGAGCTGGTTCACTCCTTTCCACAGTGTGTAGGGCGGATGGAGGGTGGAGCTGGTTCACTCCTTTCCACAGTGTGGAGGGCGGATAGAGGGTGGAGCTGGTTCATTCCTTCCCACAGCGTGGAGGGCAGATGGAGGGTGGAGCTGGTTCATTCCTTCCCACAGCGTGGAGGGCAGATGGAGGGTGGAGCTGGTTCATTCCTTCCCACAGCGTGGGCGGATAGAGGGTGGAGCAGGTTCATTCCTTTCCACAGCGTGGAGGGCAGATAGAGGTGGTGGGCAGATAGAGGGTGGAGCTGATACACTCTTTTCCACAGTGTGGAGGGCGGATAGAGGGTGGAGCTGGTTCACTCCTTTCCACAGTGTGGAGGGCGGATGGAAGGTGGAGCTGGTTCACTCCTTTCCACAGTGTGGAGGGCGGATGGAGGGTGGAGCTGGTTCACTCCTTTCCACAGTGTGGAGGGCGGATGGAGGGTGGCGCTGGTTCACTCCTTCCCACAGTGTGGAGGGCGGATGGAGGGTGGAGCTGGTTCACTCCTTTCCACAGTGTGGAGGGCGGAAGGGCGTCAGATGAGGTGTCAGCAGAACTGACCAATCAGCACAGCTCTTACTACATGGCATAAAGAAATTCAACACGCATTTTGAGAGGGAGTAGAGGTGGAGTAGAGGCAGAGTAGAGGCAGAGTAGAGGTGGAGTAGAAGCGGAGCAGAGGCAGAGTAGAGGTGGAGTAGAGGGGGAGTAGGGGTAAAATAGAGGTGAAGTAGAGGTAGAATAGAGGTGGGGTAGAGGTGGAGTAGAGGTAGAATAGAGGTGGAGTAGAGGTGGAGTAGAGGTGGAGTAGAGGTGGAGTAGAGGTGGAGTAGACGTCCCTGGCTTCTTCCTTTTGGAGTAAATGTTATTTTTTAGTTTGATGTTTCATGTTCAATCACATGATGAAAATAATCAATCAATCAAAATATTGACAAATGGATTTGGACTTCAACTCCATACTACTACATACTAGTACATACTAGTACATACTAGTACATACTACTATATACTACTTCATACTACTTCATACTATTATATACTACTACATTCTATTACATACTACAACATGCTACTAACTATGACGTACTACAACATACTACTACATACTAGTACATACTACTACATACTACTACATACTATGACATACTACTACATACTACTACATACTACTACATACTACTACATACTACTACATACTACTACATACTACAACATGCTACTAACTATGACCTACTACAACATACTACTA
>NC_137191.1:36323316-36340816 GCF_960531495.2 Zeus faber | reverse complement strand
TGCATGTGTTTATGTGTGTGTGTGTGTGTGTGTGTGTGTGTGTGTGTGTGTGTGTGTGTGCATGCGTTTATGTGTGTGTGTTTGTGCGTGTGTGTGCATGTGTTTATGTGTGTGTGCCAAACGTTTTGCCAGCGTCACCGTGCAGAGTAAAGAGTATAGACACAAACCTAGAAGGAATCAAACCTGCTTCAGTTGAACCTGCAGTCACCTGCAGTGTTGTGATGTAACACAGCCTAATACATCATAGGAGTCATTCCATCACACTGTTCCATTTTGGCATTTTTAATTTTAAATTTTTTAACAACAAAGGATATATATTGTGATTTTTTATCTGTTAAACTTCCCCGGAGACACGTGTTCCCACCTCAGGCACAAAAGCTTTATTTTCATCATCCATTACACACGTGTTCACCAGGGAACGGGTGTGACAGGATGGAAAACATCATCCCAAAATGGCCGACACTCAAAAAATATACACTATATATATATATATATATATATATGTACCTCTCAAAGCCCATCCCCACGTCCTCGTCGTGAGAGGTGGAAAAAGGTCAGCTGACCAACAGGGCTCTGGTGAAGCGTTTGGGCCAATCCCCTGTGACTTGGATGTAAACGATTACAGAAACATTGATGATGAGTAAAAAGCCCAGAAGCCGAGGAGAAGAAGACTCTTCAGGCAGACGTGCCGAAGAGACTATGAAGGCGCATACTGAGAACCATATGGAGAGGGTGCGGCGGAATCTTCTATCCTCTAGGCAACCTACTAACATGGCAACCTGGAACATCAGGACCAGGCACCAAGCAGGGACAACGTCAGTCATTGCAGAAGAGATGAAGAGGCACAAGATCTCTGTCCTCGGTCTGTGTGAAACCAGATGGAGCCAGACAGGAGAAGTCAGACTGGCAACCGGTGAGTCCTTATTATACTCTGGACATCCAGATGATAAGGCCCCACACACGGAGGGAGTTGCATGTATGTTCTCCAAAGAAGCACAGAGGTCCCTCACCAGTTGGGAGCCAATCAAATCCAGAATCATCACTGCGCCATTCCAAACCACACAGAAAAGGTTCAGGCTTTAAGTCATACAATGCTGTGCACCCACCAACAATGCAATGCAATGATGAGGAATCAAAGGACGACTTCTACAATCAACTGCAACAGATACTCCAGACCAGACCAGCAAAAGACATCACTGTGCTCATGGGAGACATGAATGCAAAGGTTTGAATGGACAACAGTGGATACCATCTGGTAATGGGAAAGCAAGGAATTGGCACCATGAACAAGCGGAGAGATCTTTGCTGATGTCTGTGCGGACAACAACTTGGTCATAGGAGGAACACTCTTTCCCCATAAACCCCCCCACAAAGCCACTTGGGTATCACCTGACCACACAACTGAAAACCAGATCGACCACATATGCATAAACAGGAAGTTCAGACGCTCTCTCCTGGATGTTCGAGTGAAGAGTGGAGCAGACGCCGGGTCAGACCACCACCTATTGACAGCTAAAATACAACTGAAGCTGAAACGCTGCAACAACCCCTGTGACAACAGAGTCAAATTCAACATCCAGCTCTTCCAGGACATAGGAACAACTGAACTGTACCAAACCACCTACAGAACAGGTTCCAAGCCCTGAAAGACGAAGACAGAACACCAATGGAGGAGCGTTGGAAATGCCTGAAAACCATATGGAAGGAGACCTGTTCAGAAGTGTTGGGGAGGAAGAAAACAAACCACAAACCTTGGTTGTCAACAGAAACACTGAAAAGAATAGAAGAGAGGAGGGTAAAAAAACACACAAAAAAACACAAGCACAAAAGGTGGCAGCCCATAGAGATTATGAAGCTGCAAACAAGGAGGTGTAAAGAAGCGCTAAACGCGACAAAATAAATGACATTGAAGACTTGGCACAGCAAGCGGACGTCGCAGCCTCAAAGAACAACCTAAAGGATCTCTACCTGACCACAAAGAGACTAGCAGGCAAGTTTAGGCGGACAAACACGCAGATCCGCAACAAGGGGCAACTCTTGACCACCAAGGAAGAACAGCAGAAAAGATGGACGGAGCACTTCAGGGAACTGCTCAACAGACAGCTCCCTGCCCGGACGGTGGAGATCCCACCAGCTGCTCAGATGCTGGAGGTAAGCTGCGATTCCTCAACAAGATCTGAAGTAAAGAAGGCAATAAAGGGATTGCGCAGTGGCAAGGCGGAAGGTTCAGACTAGATCCCTGCAGAGGCCTTACAAGCTGCTCTTGAAACCTCAACTACCATGCTCCACCAGCTGATCAAACAAATATGGGAGGAAGAGATCATGCCAACGGACTGGAAGGACGGTCTCACTGCAATTGTACCCAAGAAAGGAGACCTCAGGGAGTGTAACAACTACAGAGGGATCATGCTGCTATCAACATCCGGCAAAGTGTTCAATGGCATCATCTTGGAGAGGCTACGGAAGGGGGCTGATGAAAGACTGAACCAGGCTGGTTTCCGGAACAGAAGATCTTGCAGTGACCAAATTGCCACCCTCAGGATCATCATCGAGCAGTCCAGAGAATGAAACACCTCTGTCTATGTCAATTTCATTGACTTTGAAAAGGCATTTGACAGCGTAGACCTGGTGTTGCTGTGGAAGCTCATGGCTCACTATGGTGTCCCTCCGAAATATGTAAACATCATTTACATTTTACATTTTACATTTTAGTCATTGATCAGACGCTTTTATCCAAAGCGACTTACAATTGTTCAAACACCGATGGACGCAGCCATCAGGAGCAATTAGGGGCTAAGTGTCTTGCTCAAGGACACTACAGCATGCTAGCAGGAGGAGGCCTGGGATCGAACCAGAAACCTTTAGATGACTAGACCACCAGCTCTACCGCCTGAGCTACCATCCCCCATCATCAAGAACACATACCAGGGTAGGCAATGTCAAGTGCTCCACCAGGGATCTGCACATGAAAAGATGGAAGTGCTCACTGGTGTGAGACAGGGCTGCCTCCTCTCTCCGTTCCTCTGTATCGACTGGATCATGAAGCAAACAACCAGCAATAAAAACAATGGCATCCAGTGGAGTCTGACAGAACACCTTGACGATCTTGACTTTGTGGATGACATCGCACCACTCTCACATACACACCAACAGACGCAGGACAAGACAACGTGGCTGGAAACAACCGCAGCTGTGCTTGGACTCAAAATAAATGGGCCAAAAACAAAAATCATGCTGATTAACAACAAAAGCATGAATTCCATAACACTCAAGGGCCACTCTCCCGAAGAGGTCAACGAATGTACCTTCCTGGGAAGTGTGATAGCCGTGCACGGAGGGTCAGAGGAAGACCTAGTTAGTTTGGCCTTTGTATTCCTATATATATATATATACATATATATATGTATATGTGTTTTAAAACTGTTTTGTCTTTCTATCATCAGTGACGGGGTGAACAGGTTATGTTTGACAGATCCCATCAAACATGAGAAAACATTAAATTATCAATAATAAATAAGTAATCGTCAGTAATAAATTACTAATTATCAGTAATAAATAAGTAATTGTCAGTAATAAATAACAAATCATCAGTAATAAATAACGTTGTCATATAACAGCTGGACAGTAAACAGATTTCCCAGATGAAAGACGACGGATGATGTCACTGTTTTCTGCTTGTCATGTTTTTAGATTTTTATTAATATTTGCGAATGGGAAAACTGAAAATAACAACATTGTGATGGTTTATAAATCTTTTATTCTGTAATATTTACGATTCAACTTTCACGACTCTACATATGTGTAAATAAACAGCAGGCTTTAAATAAAAGCACATTATTATTGGCTTTAAACAACAAATTCTCATAAAGTTTGTTAAAAATGAACTTTTAATGAATTGTTTGACAAACATGTCGTAGGTTGTTGTGTTTTATAAACTTAGAAATAAAAGTATCAAATAAAAACACCTTGATGCTGTTTTAGTCATTACTAAGTCTACGGATCCAGTTAATCATGGATATGGTACATACAGTTCATACACACAGAACCTTCATCTGGTAGCACAGAACCTTCATCTGGTGGCACAGAACCTTCATCAGGCGGCACAGAACCTTCATCAGGCGGCACAGAACCTTCATCATGTAGCACAGAACCTTCATCAGGTAGCACAGAACCTTCATCTGGTAGCACAGAACCTTCATCATGTAGCACAGAACCTTCATCATGTAGCACAGAACCTTCATCATGTAGCACAGAACCTTCATCAGGTAGCACAGAACCTTCATCTGGTAGCACAGAACCTTCATCAGGCGGCACAGAACCTTCATCAGGCGGCACAGAACCTTCATCAGGCGGCACAGAACCTTCATCATGTAGCACTGAACTTCATCATGTAGCACAGAACCTTCATCTGGTAGCACAGAACCTTTATCAGGCGGCACAGAACCTTCATCAGGCTGGACAGAACCTTCATCATGTAGCACAGAACCTTCATCAGGTAGCACAGAACCTTCATCTGGTAGCACAGAACCTTCATCATGTAGCACTGAACATTCATCTGGTAGCACAGAACCTTCATCTTGTAGCACAGAACCTTCATCAGGTAGCACAGAACCTTCATCTTGTAGCACAGAACCTTCATCAGGTAGCACAGAACCTTCATCTTGTAGCACAGAACCTTCATCAGGTAGCACAGAACCTTCATCTTGTAGCACAGAACCTTCATCATGTAGCACAGAACCTTCATCTGGTTGCACAGAACCTTCATCTGGTAGCACAGAACCTTCATCATGTAGCACTGAACATTCATCTGGTAGCACAGAACCTTCATCTTGTAGCACAGAACCTTCATCAGGTAGCACAGAACCTTCATCTTGTAGCACAGAACCTTCATCATGTAGCACAGAACCTTCATCTGGTTGCACAGAACCTTCATCAGGTAGCACAGAACCTTCATCATGTAGCACAGAACCTTCATTTGGTAGCACAGAACCTTCATCTTGTAGCACAGAACCTTCATCAGGTAGCACAGAACTTTCATCAGGTAGCACAGAACCATCATCGGGTAGCACAAAACCTTCATGTAGCACAGAACCTTCATCTGGTAGCACAGAACCTTCATCTGGTAGCACAGAACCTTCATCATGTAGCACAGAACCTTCATCTGGTAGCACAGAACCTTCATCTGGTTGCACCGAACCTTCATCAGACAGAACAGAACCTTCATCTGGTAGTACAGAACCTTCATCTGATAGCACAGAACCTTCATCAGGTAGCACAGAACCTTCATTTGGTAGCACAGAACCTTTATTTGGTAGCACAAAACCTTCATCAGGTAGCACAGAACCTTCATCTGGTAGTACAGAACCTTCATCTGGTAGCACCGAACCTTCATCAGACAGAACAGAACCTTCATCTGGTAGTACAGAACCTTCATCTGATAGCACAGAACCTTCATCAGGTAGCACAGAACCTTCATTTGGTAGCACAGAACCTTTATTTGGTAGCACAAAACCTTCATCAGGTAGCACAGAACCTTCATCTGGTAGTACAGATCCTTCATCGGGTAGCACAGAACCTTCATCATGAAGTACAAAACCTTTATCTGGGAGTACAGAACCTTTATCTGGTAGTACAGAACCTTCATCAGGTAGTACACAACCTCCATCAGGTAGTACGGGGAAGTCTGACGACAGCCTCGACCGCGGCGTCGCCCTCGAACACGAAAACAGTGATAGTTGCCGAAAAGACGAAGGTTCCGAGCTCCAACGTGTCCTTGATGAATTGAGGCGTTTTCCTCCATCAATAATCCCGACTTAATAAGCAGATGAGCAGATAGCAGGTGTTGGGAGGACTGGAGGCCCAGGAGCAGCTGAGGAGGACGGAGAGAAGAAGAGCAGAACAACCCTCGTGAAACTAATTACAATTGATTTACTATGGATCAGGTGTCTTATCAGGAGGGGGAGGGAATTACCATGGTGAGCCCAAGGGTTGTGGCAGGTCGCCATTGAATGGGAAAATCTATCAGACCGTCATGGTGGGGGCAAGGGGGTGAGGGGGGTGGGGGGCTCCATCTTCCAAGGCACTTGGCGTTACAGTACGTTGTCATTTTTAAAGAAATATTCGAGATAAGGAAATAATTCCATTTCTACGTGTCATTTGCTTTTTGGTAATTCAACGTTTCAGCAGGAGATACAAGACCCTGCGGCGGACCCCGCACCAGGCTGAACTGATGCTGCTGTAGAGACCCGGATGTTGTTATGAGCCCCCCCAGAAAATCAGGTTTTTAAAGACCCTCGTTGAACCTGCAGTTCATCACCTCTCCAAGCGGCCCCAGCCCCGGCTCCGGCTACGGCTCCGGCTACGGCCCCGGTTCCGGCCCCGGCGCCCCTCTCTCCCTGGGCAACTTGGAAAAGTTCATCAATATGTTAATGACTTAATCTTTAAACACTTAAAGAAACCATTAATAAACATTGATTTCAACACTTGCCACCAGTGACTCACATTAATCCACTGCAAATAGCTGATACACAAACTGCCACGGAGGGCAATTTGTGGAGGATTACCAATAGAAATGCCGGAGAAAGACATTGATCAGGCTTCCTCTGGCGGGAAGGGAACAAGGCTAATACGCCCTCTTTAACGACACATCACCCGCTGTGCCGCAGACTCAAACAAGCTTCTTCCTTTTAAATGGAGTCAAGCTCATTGGTGCAGCAACAACAGTATGTACAGCGGCAACGGCGTCACGTCGGAACCCGAGGCGCCGTTCTTTCCGCCAGTTGGTGGAACGCCCCGTCGCCGCCGCCGAGGCTCGGAGTTCCCCGCTCCAAGGACGAAGCCATTCCCACACCGCTGCGGCATATTTCTGAAAGGCACATGGATAAAAAAAAAAAAAACAACAACACATGAATGATGAAAATACGTCCAAAGGGCGACGGAGGTGCCGGTCCGTGGCAACACCTTGCAGCGGATTCTGCAGGAGGAGCAACAGTGTCAGTTGTGGAGCTGCAGGGTCGGGCAGGGAACTGGATCCGCTCGGAGGAACTCCCACAACGATTGTTGTAATTCTCGGCCTCAGGCTGGTTTGGCCCCTCTGTCACATGACAGGTGCTGGGGGACCGGGCCCCTGGTGACGAGGGGGAAGATCACAGAGAGAATATACGGTTACCACCGCGAGTCCAAAACAAAACTCATTGTGCGGGTGCAGAGAGGAGACGCAGGACGGCGGAGTGCGGCGGCGTCGGCCCGGCGGCGTTGAGTACAATGAGTTTTGTCCATCGAACCGCTGCGACCGAATCCGCAATTTGCGGCAATCGACGGACGCGGGAAACCCTTTTTCGGGGTCCGCGGGTCGCCTTTCGGCATTGAACGGGCGCCGAGGGAACACGAGCAGGTCCTGCTTGAGCGGTGTTCGGGGGGTGGGGCTTGGCTGTGATACGGGTGTCAACGACTCGCCGATTTGGGCGTCTTCATCTGCAGCGTTGTTTGTTTTCCAGGTGGAATCGTTTTGATTACAGACAATATTTTTTGTCTCAACATGAATTTACGGTGTTTTTTAAATGAACTTCCCAATGTTATAAAGCGAGAGAGAGAGAGAAAGCGAGAGAGAGAGTGCGAGGGAGAGGGAGACAGAGAGAGAGGGCGAGAGGGAGGCTCCAGATTTTCTCCCCAAACTCGTAGTGTTTGTTATGGAGAACCAACCCTTCCACAACCAAATAAGATTAAGATTGAGATCTCTGCCGGCGCCACATTAAAAAGATAAGAGTAATGACAAGGACCCGTCGTTCTAACACTTCCCTTCTCTTCTCTCGCGTTCTTCTGTTTTTTCCTTGTTTGTTCCTCTGTTATCAAAACAAACTGATTGATTTCTGTCGACGTGTCGATGTCGTTGTCGCTCTCGGCCCGAGCGTGGCGATGCCGACGGCAAGCGGTCACGGGTGTGACCGCAACATGGCCGACGTCCACCGAGTGTCGCGTTCCTTCTCCGCGACACTCTCCCTGTGTTGCCGGGCAGCTTTTTTAATTTATTTTTTATTTCTTTGTTTGTTTTATCTGTTTGCTTTAGATAACAAATCTTGGATTGACCCCGAGGGTTAGGGGAGCATTACAAATTAATCCTGGTTTTAATATGTCCGTCCTAAGCCTTGGATCTTTACCTCGAAAGGAAAGAAAGAAAGAAAGAAAGGGAGGAGGGGGAGGAGGGGGAGGAGAAAAGAAATATATTAAATCCTGTGATCAGAGGCAGCTTTTCTTGTTTGTTATCCGTCCGTTTTCCCTTTAATCCAATACTCACTAATCCAATTTGTCTATCGGGCTCCGACCCCAACTTCCTTCGTCTACCACTTCCTCTGAGACGCTCCCAAGTGAGCGATCGTGTCCCGCTGCACGGCCAAAAACCCGCACGAACAAAACCGTGGATTTTGGATATCCCATCGTGGTTGGACGCAGGCGGGTCGGGGGCACGAGGGAAGCCGGAGGACGGAGCAGCGTCAGCGGTTCATGAGAAAAATAAATATATTTCAAAGTGAGGGGTTGGTGCCGGACGGGTTGTGGCTTCACCCTGAATATGCATGAAGAGATGCGGGGCAGTCACCCACTGGAGGGAATATCAGCCGCCACAAAGGGATTGATTTAATTACTTGGAGTGGGGCTGCGTTTGGGAGCAGGCTTGTTAGCAGGGAGTGAAAAGGCTGCCGGTCTCTCTGCGCGACGTTTTGTAAGGGATTGGAAAAGGCCGAGGGGGGAGGGAGGGGGGGCGGGGGCTGGGGGCAGAGGTAGTCTAGCTTCTTAAGTCACCAAAACTAATCCCAGAGTATAAAGCTCTCCTGATTGAAAGGACATTCATTGATTGCAAAATGGACAGAGGGCATTCTCTGTTTAACGTCAATCTGGCGAACATTCATTCCAGTTCTGTTCAATTGCCTCGGTGATAAATTATGGCATTCACAGCGCACTCGAACAAAATCTACACTCTCATTTACGGCCTTTTCACAGATGTTTCTGCTTAGAAAAATTCTCCCCCTTAATTCTTATTGTAAATGACTTATCGACAAATGGGAGGACAAAGGTGAGGCCTGCCGTACCCAGGCGAAAAGAATGGTGTTTCTATTAAGTCATAGTGTATTTCAATAGGCTTCAGAGAACTGTGTGAATAATGATGTCGTAAACATGTTAAGACCTGCGCTGCTCTCTGAGTGATGTCATCACTGTGTTAGGTCTTTATATCAACCACTGACACATTCTAATCATTTCTATATTTTCAAGATGTATATAGAAATGGAAATCCCTCCTCAGTTCATGTTAGAGTAGAGGTGGAGTAGAGGTGGAGTAGAGGTGGTGTAGAGGCGGAGTAGAGGTGGAGTAGAGGTGGAGGTTGAAACAACATATTTCTTGGATCAAATCTTTCATAAAATAAAGAGAAAAACATTCTTCTGCATCAGCGTCACATTGTGAAGGCACCCTGACACCGATTTGCAGGAAGCCAAATTAACTGAAGTGCCATTGATCATTGATCATTGATCATTGATCATTGATATTGATCATTGATATTTCCTATATTTAACTTCCATCAGCGTCAGGTTTCACCTCTCTCGTTCCTCCCTCGTCCCTCTTCACAGGTTGATCTTTGTCCGAATGTGATGACAGATTCAAGGGCCTTGAGTGGAAAACAAAGCCCTTGAGATGCTCGGGAGGGGCCGCAGATGTAAGAGCCCCGCAGCCGGACTCACCTGACGGGAGGGGTCCTCAGGGAAGGGCTTGGTGGACCCGGACAAGGTGCAGCAGAGCAGGCTCTGGAGCCCTGCGCTCAACAGGAGATGGTGACAACAGAGCCCTTAATCATCTCATGACAAAAGCCAAAAGGCATCATCCTATTAAGTCGTGTGCTCCAGCGCTAATATGAGCCGCTGCCCGGGAGCCTTTCACATGGCGCCGTGCTATTAAAGTGCTTCTAAACCAGTCAGCAGGAACCAGGGCCCGGTCACCTTTCATCTGGAGGCCTGTTGTTTGGTCACTATGGCCGAGGCCGACTCAAGATGTTAGTGATCTCATTACTGCGGTTGTAAGAAGCAGCCTCCGCATTTCTGTCTCTCTCTGCGCCTTCCCTCCCTTTCAAACCTCCCAACCTGCGCTTCTTCCTGTGTCAAAGGCCGCACCCTTGCGTGGCCATAAATTGATTATTGCTTTGGGTGCACAGATATGCCATTTTCCTGAAAAGTTTACTCATCCAAACCCCCTGCTGCACTTTCATTCATGTCCTTTCTCCTCCGGGGGACGGAGCTTCAATGGGCGGCTTGGGTTGAAAAGCGAAGAGGCCCCCACCATCACACACATTAAAAAAAAAACGCTGGGATTTCTCATTTAGTTGTCTTTATGCGGCTAGCGCCATGTGGTCCTTGAAGGTGTTGAAACATGGGAAGCACCAGAGGGAACAGAACAATCTCATTAGCATTGGCTCAGAGTTGGAGTGGCTGTAGGGTGAGGCCTGGTCCTCCGTCAGGCCTCCGGCAGCCACCAGCGGCGCGCCCTTCGTCCCATTGTGCCTTTGTGCCCTTTCAACATTTTCCTCTTTCTTCAGATCCCGACGTCGGCTGTTTTCTCCGGGAGCGGAGGATGGCCGAGGTGCTCGTGTGAAAGGAGACCGCCGTCTCATCCAGGTACCTTGTCAACAGCCCTCATGCAAAAACAAAAAAATGTCTTGATGCTTTTTTTTCCCTTTGGTGTGGAAAGAAATGACAAAACATCCACGTCAGAGAGGAGGACAAATAAAAACCAGAGGATTCTCAGTGCAGACTTGTTTTGAGCAGCTCGACCGACTTGTACAGTCGGTCGAGCTGCTCAATGTGGGCGTTTCAAATCTGGGAATGTGTGTAATTCTAATTAAAAGGCCGTCTTACCGGTGCACCGCGATGCAGACGCCACTTTCTTTTCTCCAAAGTCCACACCTTCTTCTGATCCATGCAGGCGGTGGCTGCTGGGGATACTTTGTCATCCCGAGGTGCTGTTATTATTGGTGGGTGTTCATCCCGGTGAACAGTTCACAGACCACAGCCGGCAGGCGTCCTTCACTTCTTGCTCCTGCCAAGCTCTTTGCATTCCTGCCGAGAAAGGCGGACCCATGTCACCGACAGGGGAACGGCACGTAGAGCAGCACGTCCATCCGCATCCATCTCCTTGAGCCTGTTTTCCAGGCCAGGCTTCCCTCCTGTTTGGATTCCTTCCCGGCTCACCGTGGCTGCGAGGCTGCAACAGGACTCACCTGCAAACTCCACGTCAGCTCCAGATGAGACTTGAAGCTCTGGATCCGGAGACAGCGAGCGACCGCTGAGCCGCCCTGCCGCCCGTGACACAAAACTGACAATCCAACACACCGTGGGCTTTTATCACAATGAGGTGTTTTTACCTTACCAAAAATCCACAGGAAAGTGTGCCCGAGTGAGTTCTCTCCTCTTTCGTTCGATTTTCATTTTTAATATTCCTAACACCTCGACCAGGCTCTTGGCAAAAAATAACAAAGAAAAAAAAACGTTCCACCGGCTCCAATAGTGCTGACATCTTATTTTCGACCGTCTACCAGGGAATCAGAGCCCCGCGGGCCGAGCGCAGCCCGCAGGCCTCCCTGACGGTGCTGAGACGGGTAATGAAAACAGGTCTCAGTGGAAGCGTTTATCTCTAAATCCCGGGACTTGGCCCCGCTATCGCACACAATCGCACACACCCTAAAGAATGTCAACAGCTCATTTCCAGAGCTGGACGCGGAGGCCGTGTTGGTGTGGGCCATAAGATGCTGCCGGGCTCTAACAACAAGAGATTTAATAAAGATTACAGTTATTGTTGAGCCCCCATGCTCCCACTTAGCGCCGTATGGGAAACGGAGTTGCAAATATGAATGTTTTTTTAAATTCAGAGTCGCTCACAGCCGGGCCACTCGACTCGATCCAGACTTAGTGCCGATAAACATCTGTAGGTGTGTTGGTATCAATCAGGTCTTTATTTTATTTTTTTAATATTGGGGCTCGTACCGCGGCACGGGGGGAGCACGCCAACCTGAAAACACTTCAGAATTCGCCATTAATGCCGAGTCGTGGTTCTTTCATTACCGGGTTTATCGGAGCAACCGCCCCCCCGGAGGAGGGTCACGCACCCTTGAGCACAAAGACTCGACTTGTTCTACATTTACAGAATCATTTAACTTCTTTAATTATTCTTTAAAATTACAATTGCAAATAAAGCCCTCCACCCGCCGGGGTTCTGCATGGGCTGCGAAAAGAGCAACATTTTTTAATGATTACTGTTCCCGTCGCCCAAACTAATCTCCCCCACCCAGAGAGGAGCGAGACGCAGGAAGATTCTCTCTGGTGGAGGCTGCAGCCGTCACCGGGCGCAGGCTGCTCCGCACAGATGTTGCAGAACGAAGCAACAATTGGGACGAAAATAGAAAAGGAGGTGGGGGTGGTGGTGGTAGTGCAGGGTGGTGGGGGTGGTGGTGGTGGTAGTGGTGGTGGTGGGGGTGGTGGTAAGGGGTGGTGAAGGTGGTGGGTGGAATACATTAATTGCTAATTTCTCTTTCTTTGATGGAATTAGGCTCACTTCTTCCCTCCATGTGCTGGGTGAATGTCCATGCCTTCAACATTTTTTCTCACTCCTCTCTCTCTCGCTCCCTCTCGCTCCCTCTCTCTCCCTCCCTCTCTCCCTCCCTCCCTCTCTCTCCCCCTCCTCCCTCCCTCTCTCCCTCTCTCCCCTGTTGGTTCAGGGCCACCCACAGGAGAGCCAGCCATGAAAAACCTCAGAGTAATCCTTCTGTTTATCTGGGCTTGGAGGCTCGGCCCCAACCTCTGCCTCCATTATCCTCAGGATTTAAGGCAAACTTTCATTTATTGGTCGGCCTCTGTCCTCCTTCCCAACTCCTGGGCTGGGCCTACACCCCCCGCAACCCCACCCCCCGCACCCCATCTCCCAGAGCCTCCATCCCAGCGTGAATGGATTTGCATAGAACAACAAAGCATGTTGCCGGGGCGCTGGGTAATCTGTGCTGGGATGGGACTCCTCACACACATGCTTTGCTAAGGCAGCGCATGGTTATAGAAGAATGTGTGTGTGTGTGTGTGTGTGTGTGCGTGTGCGTGTGCGTGTGCGTGCGTGTGTGTGTGTGTGTGTGTTGATGACAGATGCAGCCGCAGTCTGGTCAGCGAGCAGCCGGTGACGCCCGTGGACACGAGCTGCCGAGACGGCGACACACAGTCGTAAAAACCCAGACGCCTGCATCCGACCTCCAACCGGCTTTCTCTCAGATCGCCCATGGACAGGAGACATGAGCCTCAGGAATCGGTGGGTTACCTGCTCAAACTGTGGTTTGGTCAGGAGATGTTAGACCGGATCAGATCGAATCGAACGTTGTTGATCCCAGAGAGGAACTTAAGTCAAAACAAAACTAAATACAATAATTTATACCTGTAGAAGATATATACAGTATATACATACATAGTGTAGATCAGCCAAGGACCAAGGACCAAGGTCCAAGGTCCAAAGACCATGGGCCAAGGACCAAGGACCAAGGACCAAGGACCATGGGCCAAGGACCATGGGCCAAGGACCAAGGACCAAGGACCAAGGCTTGAGATAGCAATGAGATGTTATGGCCATGATGATGGTAGCTCAGGCAGTAGAGCTGGTGGTCTAGATATCTAAAGGTTGCTGGTTGGATCCCAGGCTCCTCCTGCTAGCATGCTGTAGTGTCCTTGAGCAAGACACTTAACCCCTCATTGCTCCTGATGGCTGCGTCCGTCGGTGTTTGAACAATTGATCAATGTAATGTTAACGTGGCTGAAAATGTAATGCGACTCCAGAACAGCGCAGGTCAGAGGTCGCGGGACGTCTGGACCAGGTCCATGACCAGATCCATGACCACCGTGATCGGCTTTTTCTTGTTTTCAGAAACAGAAATAAATATTAAATTAGATTAGGGAACATGCTTGTGTTGCAGACTGTGGGGAGACGGAGTCCCATCCGTTCAATACACCGTCAGGCCCAGTTACAGAGTGCACGCTCAGGTGAGCAGTCACAGGAAGCACCTTCTGAAATAATGGGAACAACCCAAACAGGCTTTTCTATTCCAGCACGCTGCCTTACAGTCCAGCATCGGCTGCGGCAGGGAGGTGGAGGGAGGGTGGAGCAGAGGCCTGCAGGCATCTCAATGCCTCTTCAGCCAGCGGGTAAACAGGGCCTGAGCCCCCCGGGTCCACAGCACAGCCCCCCGTGTAAACACACACTTCGCACTACTCTCCACATGGAGCCGATGGAAAGGCTCAGCTTAGAAGATAAAATGGATGAGATAAGGAAAAGAACATCCCATGGATCGCTGGCAGATTAGAAATCACTTCCTAGTACTTACCATATTATATTATATTAAATTAGATTAAATTATATTATATTATATTATAATATATTATATTATATTATATTATATTATATTATATTATATTATATTATATTATATTATATTATATTATATTTTACTATATTATATTATATTTTACTATGTTATATCATATTATATTATATTATATTATATTCAATACTGTGGAACTTGTAAATAAAATAATAAAATATTTAAGTTCCAAGTATCTTTTCCCCATGAGTATGAAACTTTATTGTTAAAAAATATTCAGATTTGATAGCGACAGACTGATAAAGAGAGAGAGAGAGAGAGAGAGAGAGAGAGAGAGAGAGACAGCAGAGGAGGGCAGACTGTCCTAATAACTGTTGACAGCACCGATTCTCTTTGCATAATTGGCCCCACCTCCCCCATTAGCAGGGTCTGTGTGGCTCCCCAGGGCCCCTGTTAGAACAAATTTGAGGAGGCTCATATTGCATTTCAACAGGGCCGGCAGCGTTAGCTGGCACCAGCGTAATGAATCAATCTGCTGCTGACTGTCCCTCACAGTACAAGTTCCCACGCTGCTTCTGACATTTTATTGAATATTTATTGTATATTCTCATTTCATTTCATTTATTGTTATAGTTTTTTGTTTTGTGATTTTATAATTTGGCCTCTTTGCGATATTGTGCAAAACATATTGTGATAAAGCACCCTGTTAAACCTGGGAGTTATTATTTTTAATTATTGATTACGGGCAATGTTGTTCTTTTCTCTTTTCATCACTTTTATTATATTTGCATATTTGTTTCTACGTACAGACAGAATCTATCTGTCTGTCCGTCCGTCCGTCTGTCTGTCTGTCTGTCTATCTGTCTGTCTGTCTGTCTGTCTGTCTTAGTGTGATCTATATAAAAGCATCATGGCAGCCTCTTAGCTTGGCTCTCTGTGTTATTATTGATTTGCCTCCTTCACTCGCCGTCGGATCCTGAAGCAACGTGAACAAGTTGAAGAGTCAGAGCAGCCGATGACGCCGACGTCGTCGGTGAGACCTGCAGCCTGTGCCGCGCCACGGGGTGTGTTGGCGGCCGGGTTCGAGGAACACGTGATAATCAATACACACACGCTTCCAGCTTCCAACCGAGCAAAGCAGCAGGAAACGGAAATGAAATGTGGGAACGTACGTCCTTAGACACGACGCTGGCTCCCAGCTGGGGGAGGAATAACAACTACTTGAGGAGCCCAATGGCTTCTTTTGCAAGTGAATGGGGGATGATTATTTAGAGTCTCTCAGTCACTGATAATGAACTGATATCATCATCTCAACACGTTACCATGACAATGCAGCCCTAAAAGTGTGGGTCCCTGGGCTGACACTGGAGCATCAGGCCGGCGCTGCATTCCTCCACTGTGTCGCCGCACTCCGGCGAGACGTCCTGAACAGGGCCGCTGCCACGACGACAGCGCAGCGCTCATGTCGTCGCCTGACGCCGATCCCCCTCGCCGTCCCGCCGTCCCACCGCAACGGAGCGGTTTGGGCAGAAAAACAACGGTCGCCACGGAGACCGCCCGGCAACACATGCACGTCTGGTGGGAAAGTGAGAGCGTTTTTATTTGGAGTTTGATGAGGGAGCTGAATGTAGAGGGACGTGTGGACGAGCGCAAGAACCAAAACAGGGACGTGTGCAAGAAAGCACCGAGAGGAATGTAGAAAGAGGTTTCCAGTAACCGCTCATTTCTGTCAAATCACGATCAAAAACATCCTGTAAATAAACTGATCATACCGCTTGCCATGTAAACTCGGCTTTTTCACTAATAGCATTATTCCTGACACATGTAAACACCTTAACTGCATTATGACCTTAACACGACTATTGAGTTTAATCTGGGTATTGAGTTCCAGCCCATTCTCATTATATTCAAATAAATATACTTTGGCTGGCGTCATAATTATAATGTATATTTACAGAAAAAAAATGTGTGTGTGTGTGTGTGTGTGTGTGTGTGTGTGTTTGCATTCTGTATCAATGTGTGTGGGTTTGTGCGCCGTGTGTGCGTGTGTGCGTGTGTGCGTGTGTGTGTTTGTGTGTGTGTGTGAGATCTGAGTCCTTCCCTCACTATTCACAGGTAATGGGTTGATCAATACAAATCGATCGGCCGCTACAGGTACTGATCAGTAACACACTCCTCCCGACAGGAATCCCATGTCATGATGGAAACACTGAACACCACTGATGACACACTCACCGTGCACTTTGTACTTTAATTTGTGATTGAGGTTCACAATAAAACTGCAGCCAAGCAGTTGGCGACGGAAGCTGAAAATGACATCATGTGTTGTTACAGCGTCAGGATCATGGGTCATCAAGGCAACTTTATCTAATAGCATTTAAAAACAAGACAAAGTGCAAAGAAACACATTAAAAAAAGACATAGAATGCATAAAGTAAAAATTATTATACAAAGAATGTACAAAGTTAAAAATATTATACATAGAATGTATAAAGTAAAAATATTATACAAAGAATGTATAAAGTAAAAAATATTATACATATAATGTATAAAGTAAAAATATTATACATAGAATGTATAAAGTAAAAATATTATACATAGAATGTACAAAGTTAAAAATATTATACATAGAATGTATAAAGTAAAAATATTATACATAGAATGTATAAAGTAAAAATATTATACATAGAATTTATGAAATAAAAAATATTATACAAAGAATGTATAAAGTAAAAAATATTATACATAGAATGTATAAAGTAAAGATATTATACATAGAATGTATAAAGTAAAAAACAGAATACATAGAATACATAAAGTAAAAAAATAGAATATATAGAAAGCATACCATTAAAAATAGAATACATGGAATGTATAACATAAAAAATATATTATACATAGAATGGAGAAAATACAACAATAGAATACATGGAATGTATAACATTAAAAATATAATACATAGAATGCATAAAGTAAAAAATAGAATATTTAGAATGCATACAGTAAAAAATAGAATACATAGAATGTATAACGTTAAAAATAGAATACACAGAATGCATCAAGTAAAAAAATTGAATATATAGAATGCATAAAGTAAAAAAATGTTATACACAA
>NC_137191.1:36270816-36318316 GCF_960531495.2 Zeus faber | reverse complement strand
ATTATCATTATCATTATCATTATTATCATATTGTTATTATTATGATTATGATTATGATGATTATTATTATTATTATTATTATTATAACATAAATGTATGCTTTCTTTAGTTTTTTGGGAACTTCAGAAAATCTTGCTCACCATGTTCCTTGTTCAATAAATGATATCCACACACACACACACATATATACACATGGAAACATGAGAGTGGCTGAAGGTGACGGGCAGCGAGCTGACCCCTCCCGTGCGGTGACCCCTGGCTGCTCCTCTTCAAACACTTCCTGTTGTCAACCAACATCACAAATCAATTTCACAGCCCCGCCCCCAGGCCCCGCCCCCAGGCCCCGCCCCACTAATCAGGTGTGTGTATTAGCATATATATGATATCAGTGTAAACATCACTTGCTGGTTATTCACAGCTGCTCCTGGATAATGGAGGGGGTTGAACACCCATTAACCCTGGGCCAGCGGCACTGGGGCAGGACGGGAAATTCCCCGACCTCTCCCCGAGGACGGAGCTCGGACGGAGCTCGGACGGAGCGCAAAGTGAAACCTGATGTAGCTTTACACCACGTGGGAAACACCTCTCATGACATGGAGGAGATGAAAACATCCACAGGTCCCACCTCTGGGTTCAGAAGCAGGGCGGGGTCACTCCTCCAGAAGTTGTAGGGTCACGATCGGGAATCTTTACTTCTCGATCATATGTCATACAAATATCTCTGTCATACAAATAATTGGATTCACAATGTTTTCTTCTCTTGTTTGTTTTTCTGTCGCCATGACAGCATCAGGCTGTTACACCTGTGTGTCCATGTTCTGCAGAATGAACAAAAAACTGCGGGAAGAACGTCCATTTTCCTGAGCCTCATTCCCGTCTGTTTATAGTGACAGGCTGGAATCTGCTGAAATGAAGTCATTGCGATGATGTCATAATTGTGCGGCTGTAGCTGGACCCCAGGTGGAGGAGGAAGGTGGGGTGTTTGTTCAGGGTGTTGCCGGGCAGAAAGTCTGAGCGGTTAAATCCAACACACACACGGATGGAGCCTCGTCCCCCAGTCCTCCCTGGCGGCGAGGACGACCCATAGGACGTAGGATAAACACGGCAACACCCGCTGATCCACCCTCGCCGGCCCCGCCCTCCGGCCCCGCCCCTCCCGGTGGCTCTGAGCGGCGGGGCCAAGGCGGGGCCAAGGCGGGGCCAAGGCGGGGCGTAGGGGCGTAGGGGCGTAGGGGCGTAGGGGCGTAGGGGCGTAGGGCCGCAGACGCGCCTGCAGGATTAGACGCAGCTCACAGGCTTTAATCTTTAATCCAAAACCATCATATACACGACAACGTCGCCGCCGTCGTTCGTCTCCACACAAGACGAAGGAGCAGGAACACGGAGGTGTCAGGGGCCACGCACACACCAGCTGCTTGCTTAGGGCCCGACGCCCTGCGGCCCTCAGCGCCGGAGAGCTCACGCTTGACGGCGAAGGAACAGACTTCATCAAAAACACGGAGGAGGGATCGTCCTGTTGCTGCCGAGGAGGAGGAAGGAGGAAGGAGGAGGAAGGAGAAGGGAGGAGGAAGGAGGAGGAGGAAGGAGGAGGAGAAAGGTGGAGGATGGAGGAGGAAGGAGGAAGGAGGAGGGAGGGGTTGGAGGGGGGGCCATTAGATGAGGGTGGGGTTGAGGTGCTCGCTCCACAACTCCTGTCACCAGAGGAGCTGCACCTCCTCCTCCTGAAAAGTTGCTTGATGAGGAGGTGGATCAGCAGGGAGAAGACGGAGGCTGGATGCTGCTCCTCCCACCTCCTCCTCAACACCTCCACCTCCGACGTGGAGTATGATGAAGTTTAGTGGATTGATGATGTGGTTGTTGTGTCAGGAAACACACTGAGCAGCTCTCACCAAACAACCACAGCATCAACCAAACAGAGAAAAGGAAGAAAATTAAAATGAAAGATGAAAAATAAAGAAAATAAATCAACTGATAAAAGAAGACGACGTGGAAATGGACCTGAGCCTCTAAATGAGGGTTCTTCATCCCAGGAACAACACTAATAATAATACTAATAATACTAATAATAATACTACTACTACTACTACTACTACTACTACTAATAATAATAATATAATAGTAATGATAATAATAATAATAATAATAATAATAATAATAGTAATTATGTTAATTACAATAATAATAACAATAATGATTATGATTATGATGATAATGATGATAATAATAATAATAATAATAATAATTATTATTATTATTATTATTATTATTATAATTATCATAATTATCATGATAATAAAAATGATTATGATAATGATAATTATAATGATGTTAATAATAATAATAATGATTATGATAATGATAATGATAATGGTGATAATAATAATAATAATAATAATAATAATAATAATAATAATCATCATCATCATCATTATCATCATAATCATAATTATCATAATTATCATAACAATGATAATGATGTTGATAATTGTAATGATAATGATAATGATAATAATAATAATAATAATAATAATAATAATAATGATGTTAATAATAATAATAATAATGATTATGATAATGATAATGAGGTGTCAGGTGATGGATGAAAGCCAGTCCTGCACCATGGAAAGCTGCAACCACTCCTGCACTGTGCAGCATACGCTCCGTCAACCACTTCTGCAGTCGTGGCAGTGTCGGTTGGTGCGGAGCGGTCCGTGGTGGTGGAGGAGATGGAGGAGGTGGAGGCACTGCGGGGGGCGGCCGTGAAGCGGCACGGCGGCGGCTCGGAGAGACCCCGTGATGGACGGAGACCTGACCAGCGCTCGCCGCACCGAGGTCGTTCGCCCGCGAGGGTGGGAGGTGACTGAGGTGGTATCCAAGTGTCTCCACGTCGACGCCGCTTTGTTCCCGGATGGAAAACGACCTCACGGCTCATCGCAGGAACATAATATCCACAGATGACTTGAGGCCACGGTTTGACCCCCGCCTTGTTTTGGAAGGAGGGTGAAGCGGGTGTAGGTGGTGATCGATGGAATTAGTTTATTCATATCCAAAGATCTTTTTGGTTTGTGTGCACCGTGAAGCCTGCCCCCTCACCACTGAGATTGATATCATATTATCATAATAATCCATATTTTATCATTTAATTCACTGTAACATGGAGGGTGGATGCCTCACTCCTCCGCTCCACCTTGCATGGAGCACCTCATCTCCTGAGGGACAATGACAGCCAGGAGTCATGGCATTTCAAAGAAATGTAGAATGTCTGTCGTTCACCTTGCACCGAGGCGCTTGAACGTGAAAAATACAATAAAAATGAAAGGTCAGAAAATGTTTGAAGCATAAACATTACAGCTGAGAAGCTCAGGTTGAACACCAACACCTGGACAAAAAGTCAACAAGCCATAATCTGTCTATTTTACATGGGACCTTGAAATTCACACCTTACTGCTCTAAAATGTTGCTGTTTTTCCTAAAAAAAAAGCATATATATGTATATATATATATATATACTGTATATATACTGTATATATACTGTATCCGGACCCATAATATGTATATATATAAATAAATAATAATGGGGTATTTCCAATTTCTAAATACTTATAGTGAGCATATTACCATGGTTTAAAAGTATTTGAGACATTGTTCCCTCCACTTACTCTGCTCAGTGCTTGCAGCGTTAAGCTCCATCTCCAGTTTAACAATGAGGCAGAGAAAACTAATTAGGTACATTTCTCCCATTTCCATGTTAATGTTTTGTTTGTTGTCATTGTTTGACTGGACAATGGGCTGAGATGATAATGAAACAGCGAGCTAATGGGAGTCCACTCACAGTCATTAGCCCGGAGGCCGCGGGGCTGCCCTCCCCCGGGGGGAGGCTGCCCTCCCCCGGGGGAGGCTGCTTTTTTAAAGCTCAGTTTGGGGATTGGTGGAGAAGGCAGGTTACAGCATAAAGAGAAGGAACCTGGAGCCACACAAAGACACACATATCACTGACTGTGCATTTATGTTGCTCCATGTCAGTGTGTGTGTGTGTGTGTGTGTGTGTGTGTGTGTGTGTGTGTGCGTGCGTGCGTGCGTGCGTGCGTGCGTGCGTGCGTGCGTGCGTGCGTGCGTGCGTGCGTGCGTGTGTGTGTGTGTCTCTATGTGTACCATGGAGCTATAAACCTTACCAAACACGCCAACGTCAGCATCTTCACATTCTGGGTTTAAATTTGTTAAATGTATTTCTTTGCAGATCCCAGGTTGTACTATGTTGTTCATGTTTAATGTCAAATATTTTTGTTTCCAGACTGAGCTTCATTCACAGTCTAAATCACTATTTTCATATTTCTCTTCTGCATTACGTTCGGTAAACAGACGTCACAAACCCAGGTCCCATTAAAACAGAAACACTGTTGGAAACAGGAACCTTTCAGTACTGTGAGGCGTATTTATATTGTAATGTTTTATTAGATGTAATGTTTTATTATATTGTAATGTTTTATTATATTGTAATGTTGTATTATATGTAATGTTTTTTTATATGTAGTGTTTTATTATATTGTACTGTTTTATTATATTGTAATGTTTTATTAGATGTAATGTTTTATTATATTGTAATGTTTTATTATATGTAATGTTTTAATATATTGTAATGTTTTATCATATTGTAATGTTTTATTAGATGTAATGTTTTATTATATTGTAATGTTTTATTATATTGTAATTTTTTATTATATGTAATGTTTAATTATATTGTAATTTTTTATTATATGTAATGTTCTTTTATATGTTATGTTTAATGCTATGTAAAGTTCTTTTATATGTAATGTTTTATTATATGTAATGTTTTATTATATGTAATTTTTATTATATTTTAATGTTTTATTATATTGTAATTTTTTATTATATGTAATGTTTTATTATATTGTATTTTTTCATTATATGTAATGTTTTATTATATTGGAATTTTTTATTATAATTAATGTTTAATTATATTGGAATTTTTTATTATATGTAATGTTCTTTTATATGTAATGTTTTATTATATGTAATGTTTTATTATATGTAATGTTTTATTATATATTTTTTTTTATTATATTTTAATGTTTTATTATATTGTAATGTTTTATTATATGTAGTGTTTTATTATATATATTTTTTTATTATATTGTAATGTTTTATTATATGTAGTGTTTTATTATATTTAATGTTTTATGATATTGTAATGTTTTATTATATGTAGTGTTTTATTAAATTTAATGTTTTATTATATTGTAATGTTTTATTATATTGTAATGTTTTATTATATGTAGTGTTTTATTATATTGTAATGTTTTATTATATTGTAATGTTTTATTATATGTAGTGTTTTATTATATTGTAATGTTTTATGATATTGTAATGTTTTATTATATGTAGTGTTTTATTATATTGTAATGTTTTATTATATTTAATGTTTTATTATATTGTAATGTTTTATTATATGTAATGTTTTACTATATTTAACGTTTTGTTATATTTAATGTTTTATTATATGTAGTGTTTTATGATATTGTAATGTTTTATTATATTTAATGTTTTATTATATTGTAATGTTTTATTACAATATAATATATATAATATTGAGTGTACTAAGCACGTTGTGATGCTGACATGATGAGGTCACAATGTTAAGTTAAGTTAAATATCTACTTGTGTCCAAAGGAGCACACGATGCAGGCTGACCACACTTTTTCCAATGCTTACACACACACACACACACACACACACACACACACACACACACACACACACACACACGCACACAAACATATGCACACACACACACACACACACGCACACACACACACACACTTACACAAACATACACACACACGCACACACACACAAGCACACATACACACACACAAATACTCACACACACAAATACTCACACGCACACACACACACACGCGCTGGCCTGTGAGCCTGTTGAGGTGTCATTTTTTTAAAGGCAGAGCCTGCAAAACTAATAAGGTGCTAATCCCCCCCTGCAGCCCACAGGGGTGAGGCAGAGAGAGAGAGAAGGAAGGAGAGCGAGAGCGACGCGTCGCTTATCAGCGCTCTGCAGACGGCCGCCCCGGATCAGTGCATGCGCCGCCATCAATGCATCTGATAAGGAATTAAGACAGAATATAAACTGTACACGTTATCTGGGACCTGGGTACACGGCTTAATTACCATGCGGCGTGTGTGTGTGTGTGTGTGTGTGTGTGTGATACCGCTGCTCTGGAGTGGTGTGGGGATGAGGGTGGGTGCACACATCAGGGGTGGAGTGGCTGGGGTAGAATTCTCCTCGTCAATTTAATATTGTCAAGGAGGGCGTTTGGCTGCCACAAAGGAGGGGCCCCTCACGTGGCGGCCGCTGGTAAAACCAGCCACGTCGGGCTCGTCTCGGGGCGCCTATGGGCCGAGAACCTTCTTCAGGACCCCCTCCAACCACCCGTCCCCCACCTGAACACACACCTTCGCCGATTCCACCCTCTTTAGACGTTACTCAAACACCTGGGTGCGTCACGTACAGAACGCCTGCGTCACTCTGATTGGATCCTTCCTCTCCTGCGTTGGCGGCGTTCACCAAGCCCCCGTTGGTTGAAGTGGTAATCCATGAGACGATTTGGTAGGAAACCAGAAAACCAGACACAGGACGGCGCCCAGAGCCTGTTCACCGCTCAGAATGCCCGGTGCCCTGGCCCCGTGTTCTCCCTCCACCTGGTGATCTGTGGCTCTGACGTCTGGCGCTTCCTCAGTATCTTCGGGTCGTGAGACTTTCAACGTTTACTCCACTACATTTAAAAATCAGTATTTATATTTAGATTTGTCAATTCTGCTAAATCGCTGCAACACCACCTGTACTATTTATTGTAATTTTAACCAGGATCTGTATGTGCACCATCCGCAGCATAAAGGTACATTATTATATTTTATGGCTATATCAGGACACTGGATATGACAAGGACTAAGTACATTCAAGAGAAAGTATGCTATATATTTTACTTCATGAGAAATGTCAAAGTGGTACTTCCACTTTTACAAGAGTGATTGCACTTGAGGGCTTCTTCCACCACTCTTTGTGGGTGGTGCACCTCCCTATGGGCTCCTTCAGATGAATATAAGGTGAGGTGACCACGCCCTTTTGTACACGTATACTGTATCTGCACAGAATGCTGCTATAGACGTCCACAACAGGTCGTTGCTGCAGATGGACGGTTCAGGCCTGGACTCCAGCCGCTCCTCTGGACTCATCCAACTGACGTCCATCTTGAGCCCAAGCCACCTGCAGGGTGTGGTTGTAGATTGGTTCACGTGTTCAGATGTGAACGAATGACGGTGGCACCGTCAGCCTCCAGCTCTGTTATAAGCGGTGCAGTTGCGCCCGCCAACCAATCGGCCACCCCTAAGTAAAGGGTCCTTTTGACTTCCCGGTGCCCGTCCCTGGAGGGGCCCCTCTGGACCCCTCTGGACCGGGGTCCGGAATGCTGAGCCCGCACATTCCCTACGGGCGGGGGCGTGGCCTTGCTGTCTGGCGGAGGGAGACGACGGGAAAACTCTTTGATTTCTCCTCAAAACCCATTTGTGAACACAGCCCGACGGCGGGTGCCCTGCGGGTCCCCAGTGGGTCCCCTGGGGGTCCCCTGGGGGTCCCCCGGGGGTCCCCTGGGGGTCCCCAGCGGGTCGATGGAGGTCAAAGAAAAAAAAACCCATTGGCAAATGTAAAAACACGGAGTTCAGGTAAAACCTGGAGTGGCTCCGAGAGGCAGCAGCAGGAGGAAAGAAGAGAGACGCCCTGATGCGGACTGGTCGTTTTTTGTTTTAAATGCCCCACTTCAGGGAAGGTGTCGTTGACTGGCGGTGAAGGGGGTGGAGGATGGAGGGTGGAGGACAACGGGGCCCTCCGTGTGTTTGCTTGCGTCCTCCACCCGACCGGCGTGCCACGGCCGGGAGCTGTGCCGGCCTCACCGGCCTCCTTAAATGGAAGAACCTCCAGCGACCGTGACGCATAGATGAACCCCCTACCCCACCACCCCACCAACCCCCACCACCCCACCACCGCACCAGTCAAACCAGAGGTTGAAGCAAACAAACGACTCCAACTAAGATCATGGAGGTGTAGAGGCAACAGCATCACTAAGAAATATCCAAAAACAGATGAACTTGTCATTTGCCGCCTATTTTAGGATGCTCCGGCGGTGGGGGGGTTCACCATAAATTGGTCGTGGGTGGGGGTGGGGGTGGGGGTGGGGTGGTGGGGTGGGGGTAGTGGGGGCTGGGGGGGTCGGGAGCCGTTCTTGCAGAAAGACAAAAAAGCTTTTTTTTAGAAGAATGCGAGGAAGGGGTGCGGTGCCACTTCAAAGGCTGCTCCTCCTGCTCCAGCAGCGAGGTCAGAGCGGCTGCGAGGAGTCACCGCTGCACCGTCCAGTCAGGGGGGGAGCTGTCCCGCTGTCTGTCTGCCCGCCGCCTGTCTGTCTGTCTGTCTGTCTGTCCGCCCGCCTGCCCACCCGCCGCCTATCCCTCTGTCTGTCCGCCCCCACGCCCACCCGCCGCCTGTCTGTCTGTCTGTCTGTCTGTCTGTCCATCTGTCTGCCCGCCCGCCTGTCTGTCTGTCTGCCTGCCCGTCCGTCCGCCTGTCTGCCTGCCCGCCTGTCTGTCTGTCCGTGAGAGTGTTTGGGAACGGCAGACTGGACCGTGGCTGTCGTCTTTGAAAATCAAACACAGCCCAATTAAAGCGATTCTAACATGTCAGTGATCACAGGGAGGTTCACCTGGGCTGTCCGCCTCCACCCCCCCTCCACCCCCCAGGCCACTAATTGCCCCGGCCACCCGCTCCACCCACTCCACCCGCTCCCTCCGTGTGCGAACGGCCGCTCTGAGCGTCCGCAGCAAAACTCCCACGACGGCAACACACAACGCACAACACACAACACACAACACACAACGCACAACACACAACACAGAACACACAACACACAACACACAACACACAACACACAACACACAACGCACAACACACAACGCACAACACAGAACGCACAACACACAACACAGAACGCACAACACAGAACGCACGACGCACAACACACAACACACAACGCACAACGCACAACACACAACACACAACACACAACGCACAACACACAACACACAACACAGAACGCACAACACAGAACACAGAACACAGAACACAGAACGCACAACACACAACACAGAACGCACAACACAGAACACACAACGCACAACACAGAACGCACGACGCACAACACACAACACACAACACACAACACACAACACACAACACAGAACGCACAACACACAACACACAACGCACAACACAGAACGCACAACACAGAACGCACAACACAGAACGCACAACACACAACGCACAACACAGAACACACAACGCACAACACACAACGCACAACACACAACGCACAACACACAACACACAACACACAACGGACGACACACGACACACAACACACAACACACAACGGACGCCACACGACAGACAACACACAACACACAACACACAACGCACAACACACAACACACAACGCACAACACACAACACACAACACACAACGGACGACACACGACAGACAACACACAACGCACAACGGACGACACACGACAGACAACACACAACGCACAACACGCGACACGACACACGACGCTCGACGCACAACACAGCCAAACAACGCCAAACCTTCAAAGATGGACGACGCGTCGAGAGGGAGGCGGTGACGTGCAGCAACAAAGATGTTTGTGGCCATGTTGTTTTTTTTTGTTGGGAGCCCCTTCCCCCAAAAACACAAACGGACTCAGACTCAACAGATTTGGCCCAAAGCTGCGGAGAGTTGCTTCGTATTGTTTCCGCGGCGTCAGGCAGAGAAAAGCAGCCGATGAGTCCCCCTTAAACGCCCGTCCCCTAATTATCAATTTTCTCGGCGCGGGGGGCCCTGACATTACACAGGAGTCCGTCTCTAGTGTCGCAGTAGATTAGGGAGCCCGGCTCCACCGGCGGCGGGCGCGGGACGGCGCAGGACAATGGAGGCTGCCGCAGCGCTATCAGGGGCTCCGGGGCCAACGGCGAGGCCACGCCTGGCTAGAGCCGTGGGAGAGGAACCGGTGCGGTCACATCAAAACAGGCGGAGCAGCACCGGGCCCTGGCACAATGGGCCACAATTAGCATGACACATTAGGAGGGCCCGGCGGGGGCCTGGCGCACTGGACACGCCCGCAGCCCGATAGCAAAAGCCCCGCGCGTGGAATTCCAAAACAGATGTGAACTTGCTGCATCCACCGGCTGACGTCCGTGAAGTTGTAATGTCACAAGTTTTTCCTTTTTTCCCCCGGTTCCCTGCCACGTTTTCACGAGTGCGCTCAGTGTTTTAAAAGCAAAGCTCCTCCACGCAGCGAGCACGGCCGGGAGGCGGGGCCGCGGGGCCAGGTGAGTTGCCCCGCCTCCACGTTGAGACAGAACAGCTGACCGACCGCCACGGACACGCCCAAAAGACACTTTTCACTTTTCCAAGAGAAGCAAACCCCCCCCCAGGTTGGGTGGAGCAAACACCTGGAGCTGTTCACAGTGATTTTATAGTTTTGGTCTTTTTTTGTTTTTGAACATGTTTAGGTCAGTTTGTGTGAAGTGAACTGGTGTTGAGCCTTGATACAACTGAAGGAGCTTTGAGCGGAGCAGCCACAGCCGCAGACAAAGGGTGGAGGTGAAGCTCGATGTCGTCACGTCACCCGTCAATGAGCCCCTGGGAGGAGGAGGCTTGAGGTGTTTTCTGCGTAGAAAAATAAATTCCGTTCTCTCCCTCACGTTGTCATTCCATCAGCGCTCTGATCTCCATCATCAGCGATGACATCACTACGAGAGACACCGGGAGAAAAAAACGTCCTCCAACCCAAAGGAAACTTTTTGTAATATTTGTTCAGTTCGTCGCAGCGACCGAGCGCTTTTTTTTTTTTCTCAGCTCAAATCGTAGAAGTGAAGGTGTGAATGATACAAACCTCAAATCATTGCTTTTCAAAATATTGAATCACTTTTCAGTTTGAATCGTCCAATTCAGTGATTGATGTTCAGTGTTGATGCTTCTTTTCCTTTATTTGGGGAAAAAGTGAAACTTTATAAAAACTACAACTAAAATCATTTAAGTACAAATGTGTATTTTCATGATAGTCATCAGGAACTTCACGCAGTACTGGTATTTCACAGTATCTGCTCCTTTGGATATAATTATCAAAGTGTTTGTGACATTATACGATAACGTGGTAGAAGAGTATGCACAGTATTTGTAAAGTATATCAAACTACTTTTTCAAAGAAAACAAATATTTCACAACGGACCTTGTTAGAGTCATGCATACCGTACAAACCTGTCTCGATGCAAAACGACCTTCCGCAGCGAGACAGGTTGAGTGGTGGCGTTGATCCACGGCCCTGCAGCAACATCCAAAGCAGCGGTGCCACGCCCCGTCGAGGAGGGCGTCGGCTCCTCAGCGTGGATGATGTCATACGTGTGGGTGATCTGAAGCCTCATCGAGCCCTGGGTGAAGAGCGGCTGGTCAGGGACACGAGGAGCAGAGCAGGGCGGAGCAGGGCGGAGCAGGACGGAGCAGGGCAGAGCGGAGCGGAGCAGGGCGGAGCAGAGCAGGGCAGAGCGGAGCAGGGCAGGGCAGGGCGGAGCGGAGCGAAGCAGGGCGGAGCAGGGCGGAGCAGAGTAGCCTCATGGATGCACTAAATCTGCCATTTTCCTGCAGCTCCTTCAGCACCAATACAAACACACAGAGTTTCAGTGTTTCCAGCGACATCATCACCTAAAAAGACATAAATTCAAGATATATAAACATGAAACAGCCAACACGTAAACAAGGCCGTTGTCTATCATCCTTTATTATTTTTATATCCATCATATTCCCACGTTACAAGGAGATAACAATAATAAAAATAACAATAATAATAATAATAACAATAATAATAATAATAATAATTATTATTATTATTATTATAATACCCAAAAATTTATTGTTGTTGGTATTATTATCAACATCATTGATTTTAAAGACTCTGTCCGTTTATTATTTTCAATTATTGATTTATTTACTGCAAAAAACAACAAAAAAATGCATAAATAACATGAAATTGTCGCTGGGTTCCAAGAAACAAACAGGAAACAGGAAGTCAGTACTTCCTGCCTCCACACACCTGTACAAACATACATTCAAAACACACACATTCACACTTAAATGACAATATTTGGGAGTATTATACACTATTCATAAAGTATTGCAATGAAGGATATTTGATTAAATGAAATGTAATAAAATTACGTTTATTCATGTTTTTTAATATTGTCATTTATATTTTTTGTCTGTCCGTGCATCTGATTTGATGTTTTTCTCGTGGTTTATATTGTTGTGATTTTAGTTTTAGTTTTAGAAGCAAAAAAAAAAGCGAAAGGAAATATTAAGTTTGTCACAAGAGGAGGTCTGGGACATCCCTGGGAGTCTCAAGTCGGTGTTGATTTCCCCGGGAGCTCATCAACGTTTCAGGAAAGTTGAAAAAATAAAAAGCAAAAACAATTTAAACATTTCCACTGTTACGTGTTCACACGTAACAGTGGAAATGTTCATCAGTTCGTTTCCAACAAAAAAAAAGACAGTAGATAGAAGCGAAGGAGGACGAAGGAGGCCGCCTGCAGG
This sequence comes from Zeus faber, assembly GCF_960531495.2. NCBI lineage: Eukaryota > Metazoa > Chordata > Actinopteri > Zeiformes > Zeidae > Zeus > Zeus faber. The sequence continues at coordinate 36,305,588 of NC_137191.1, read as the reverse complement.
TCCGGCTGCACGTTGAGCTGCTGGAGGGCGCCCCCTGTCGGGCCCAGGCACAACTACAGGCAGAGTCAGCGCTGGAGGACCGTTCATCAACATGACGGTGGAAAACAAAAAACCAGTGCAAGGCCGTCAGCCACGTGCGTCGCACTTTTGAGCTGTCAGGTGTTTTTCCATACCACGTCCCTCTTGGCATTTTTAACGTTACATTTCTGTTTCGGGCCCCTTGAGTAGCTCTTATTATAAAAACAATAATTAGCAAAAAGGTGAAGAATGACTATCCAAGGTCGACTGAGTGAGTTCAGAACCAGAACGGGGAATGTGAAGGTCAACGGTTGCTATGGGTCGCTATGGGTCGCTATGGACGCATGGAGGAACACCTAAAACACAGGAAACGTACAAAAAAATGGAGGAGGGGAGGGAGAAAAGAGGAGGGTGGCTGTTTCATCACCGACGCTTGACAGATTTCGCTGTTGCGGATTTCCCCCTCGCCGCCCGTCCAAGCCTCTCTTAAACCCAAAAGTCCCTCTGACGTCCACCGTCCGCGCCAGAGGTCCCCCGAGTTATGAAGGCGTGGCCCGGCGACGTGACTCCGGCTCCACGGCGACCGAAAGGATCCTCCGCCTCAAAACTCCACCCCAGCTCCAACGGCCCCTACAGTGGCTTTCACCGGGGGTTGCTCTGTTGATCCCCGGGTTGCCGTGGCGATGCTAGTGCGCGCCGTGCAAAAAAGAACAGAAATCTTCGCAGTTTTGCCTTCACACCAGAGTTTGCAAACCACACGAAAAGAGGTGGAATGTGGAGATTCTAAATTGAGGATCAGACCGGAGGCGGGACTGCATCGGGGACGCGGAGGGGATCTGCAGCCCTCAGCAAACTCTACTGCATCATTTTTGAGACTTTCGACTTTTTCGACACCTTTTGTCGCTCAGACAGGAATTCTCTCTCCACTGAACGTTTACGTTGGTGACAGGTACTGGTTTCCCCGGCGACTGGAAAAGTCCTCAGCGTCCCGGCTCCTGAACGCTCACTCAGGCGACACAGACGTAGAGTCTTATTTGGAGCGAAACAATAGAGAAAAATACATTTCGATCGAGGACTTTCCTTTGGCTGAATTGAGTTCATATATTTCCAGACTTTTGAATGATGTGCATGTGTCGTGTTTTCAGTCTGATGCCGTTTCAAGGCTGACTCCTGGTGTGGCCACGCCCAGCCCCCCCCCACGGGCACTTTCCAGGGGCTTGTAAGTGCAGTGCGCGGTGCGTCCAAAGCAGAATAAAAACACCCACATCGCTCCACAGCGAACCTTGGAAAGCTGGAAAACCTGGTTAGCCTGGGAAAACCATGGGAAATCTGGGAAACCTGGAAAACCTGGGAAAACCTGGGAAACCTAGGAAACCTGGAAAACCTGTGAAACCCGGGAAAAACCTGGGAAACCTGGGAAACTTGGAAACCTGGAAAACCTGGGGAAACCTGGGAAACCTGGAAAAACTGGGAAAACCTGGGAAACCTGGAAAACCTGGGAAACCCGGGAAACCTGGAAAAACCTGGGAAACCTGGAACATCACGTCAGCAGCATCCTTGACCCGCATTCCTGTAGCTGAATCTTCACGACGCCGGAGGAGCGGCCGCAGGTTCGGAAAGAACTGGAAAATATTTCATTTTAGTGTGTATTTAGTGCAGTATTCCCCCATTCAGCGCGTTCCATGGAGATATCGACCCAGAAGACATTTCAATAGCAGTGCCCTTTGATATTCATAAACATTACATTAACCAAATGCATCTGGAACAGAAAACCAACGAGGTGCCGCAGTTTTATCCTATTACTTGGACTAATACCTGCGCCACACTTAAGCTGATGGCACCATCTCATCATACGGCAGTACCTGTGGAGGATGACCTCATCATCCTAGTGTTTATGGATCACTGGGCCACTGGCCTTGATTTCCGCTATTGAATTATGGGAAATTCATTCTTTTTATTGAGGGAGCGGCTACTAAATCCAATAAGAGAGTCAGGCTGCTCGGAAACACAACCACAGCCTCCCCCAGAGTCGCCTGGAAACCAGCGGACAAACGTCAAGTAACGCAGCACATCGTGTACGGGAAACATATCGATGGCTGTTGTCAATTCATATCCTGTTGTTGTTGTTGTTGTTGTTTAGATGTTGGAAACGATGGATTCCCAGAACAATCATCATCGTATCGGCGTCACGGGGGGACACACCCTGAAAGGCTGCATTTCAGTCATGATGGTGAAGGAAGATCAACAGCTCGTTAATCAGCCTGTTTTTTATTCGATCAGCCTGTTTTTTTTATTCGATCAGCCTGTTTTTTATTCGATCAGCCTGTTTTTATTCAGCCTGTTTTTTATTCAATCAGCCTGTTTTTATTCGATCAGCCTGTTTTTATTCAGCCTGTTTTTTATTCAATCAGCCTGTTTTTATTCGATCAGCCTGTTTTTTATTCAGCCTGTTTTTTTCGTTTTCTTTGGGGACATTGGCTCCGTCTTCAAAGAGAACAACAAACAGCACAACCTGCTTCGCCTGCCCGACGTGATGCAAAGTAAAACAGAGAACACACTGGCCAAGACTGACGATTACATCCCAAAAATGTTTGGCCGCCCCCACCCGGGCCGGCCCTCAGGGGCCCCGCTGGCAGGAGGCCAAACAACAGGCAACTGGACCTGCACAGGTTGCTCCGCCGGCAGAGCGGCAGGAGGTTGCTCCGGTGCTTTAATTAAAATGTGACAATAGGAGGTTTGGGTGGAGAGCTCCCGGGTGGAGGCTCTGCCGTGTGCACCGCCCGGGACGCCTGTGGCCCTGTGGCCCTGCGGATGAGCGCTGATCTTTTTTTTTTGGGGGCGGGGGGGGGCGGCCCTTCCCCAGGCTTAAGGGCCACACACCTGTGCACGCATCAGGGCCGGATAAACCCAGATTAAGCTAAAGTTACTCGCTCTCTCGCTGCAATGTCATTCAAAACCTCACGGCGACCGCGGCGGGGACAAAAGCGCCTTTCGGGCCCCTAATAAACACCATTAGCTTTGAGACATCAAACATGAAGGATTATGGGATTTTCTGGAAAAAAAAAAAGAAAAAAAAAAGATGCAGGGTCTGGGGAACTCTCTCGCTCGGCCCCTCGCTCGGCCCCTCTCTCTCTCTCTCTCTCTCACCAGAGATTATGCTGCAGTTTGTTTTCCCTTTTCCGCCATTTTGCTTGTCCCTCCTCTTTGGGGGGGATCCCAAAATAAACCCAAAAAGGACGTTATAGTAATCCCCAGCGGAGGAAACTAAGAACGCACTCAAAAGGAAGATTACACAGGGCTTTGTAAAGGCTTTCAGTACATGTGTATGGATTTTGGGAAGATCTTCCAGGACTTAAAATGGGAACTCAAGTGCAACACACACACACACACTTACAACCACTTAATATCAGGGTTGTAGAACGTGGACGTGCAGACATGAGGACAGCAGCGCTGTTGAGCCAGTGACATGTGATGAAGTCGACGGGGGGGGTGTGACATCATCGCTCATCACTCTGTGAGCAAATAACCTCGGCTCAGGCGTCGTGCGAGTTGGCCGCTCGGGCTGATTCAGGACCAGCGGCCCCAGGGAGGCTCAGCTGGAAGCGCTCAGTGTCCGAGACGGGGGACGGGGGACACGCCGTAGACCACCACCGCGGCGGAAACGGCCAACGTAACAAATGACACCGCGGGCGGGGTCCGATTCCATTTCTCTGAGCGTCGGGGTGGAGGGGGGGACGCATCGCAGGGGCCAACAAAGAGGGAGAGGAGCCGAGGATTATTCTCCTCCTGTTTCATGGATTAGCAGCGGCACAACCTTTGACTCTGCTCGGGACTTCTTGACTTATGGCTGAGTTGAGGTAGTGACAGCGATGAGGGGCCACCTCCAGCCGGCCACATTCCTCCGGAGACGGACGTGAAGCGCCCCCCCCGGCCCCCCGGCCCCCCGGCACATCTCTGGGATCTCTGCCGGGGCCCAATCCTGTACGGAGAGCCGGACGCGGAGGCCGACGTCACCAGAGCTCAGAGAGCGGCCCTTCCTCTTCCGCTTCCCGGGAGCTGGAGCGACGCTCTCCGGACCAGGGCGGGGCCGGGGGCCCGGCGGGGACGGCGGGCCCACAAGGCGGCCGCCTCATCCGTCAAGGACGACGGACGCTGCCCGCGGCACCAGCTGCCGGGGGCGTGGAGGCAAACAGCTCATTCCATCACGACGTCATCATCGATAAAACCACATCGTTTGTTTTGGCTTTTGCCAGGGGCCCGGGAGGGCGGCCCCAGGGAGCAGAGAACAGGAGCTCCAGCACCGGTCAGATGTTCGAATAAACAATGGAGAAGAATCAACGGCGAGGCCGGCGCGGTGTCCCAACGTGGTTCCAAGAAGTGACTCGGTGAGTTTGGGGGCGTCGTTGATCCAGATACCAGCACAAATCTGAATTCACTGTTTGTTATGGTATTACATTTTGATGCGCGTGTCGCTGCCTCAAGGTCTGATCTATTAAAGAAAAAGAAAGGACCTCGCTGAGCCTGAAGGCTTTCTAAAACAATCACACCGTTTAAATGAACCGGCGGCCACACTGGAGGCGGCGGAATGATTTGTTGTGAAGGAAACGGGCTCCAGATCAAAGCAGGCGACAGCTGACACCACGCTGACATCAGGCTGACATCACACTGACATCAGGCTGACATCACGCTGCAAGCAGGAAACGACGGAAGGCGAAGCTTGGTCGGATGGATCCGTTACCAAAGCAGATCCGTCCTGTGTCGCTGCATCCTGCATCCTGCACCCTGCATCCTGCACCCTGCATCCTGCATCCTGCATCCTGCACCCTGCATCCTGCACCCTGCATCCTGCACCCTGCACCCTGCACCCTGCATCCTGCACCCTGCACCCTGCATCCTGCACCCTGCATCCTGCATCCTGCATCCTGCATCCTGCATCCTGCACCCTGCACCCTGCATGCTGCATCCTGCATCCTGCATCCTCTGGGTGAGACTGGATCAGATCAGGATTTTACTGTGACTTGTATCATCTACGGACACGGCTGACAAGCAGCGGAACAACTCAACATACGTTACCAGGACGGGGTTAGAGAAGCTGGAATGCATTCTGCCCCCCCTGAAGCTGGCGTTCCCATCCTTCCACACACAACACATATGTCATATGACATATGCTGATGGGGCGGGCGGCTCGTCACCGTGGCCCTCGGGCGGCGGAGGCATCAACACTCCAGCCACGTTCAAAGCAGGCTGCAGCCCCAGCTCCTCTCCCTTAATCCTCTTTGCCTTTATTCATGCAAAGGTCATCTCTGATTCTCCAAATGGAGGACACCGTGGCGGGCTGCCACGGAGGCTGCCGAGGTTCTGGACCAGCTTTTTTTTTTTCTGGGGGGGCCGCCGTGGCCAAAAGGCAGTATGGTGACCCCCCCCCTAAGCCTTCCAAGGACGTTTCGGATGCAGCAAAGGGGCTTCGCAACAGCCGGCGAGCAGGGGGTGCGGAAGCAGGATGATACAGAAAATGGTGACAAAAAGATTCCACGCCGCTCATTCGGGATGGAGGCGAGCGGTGTCTGCGCAGCGCGCCGTCTCGCTCGCAGCGCGCCGTCGGGGCGCCCTCACCTGAGGGGGGTCCCGTGACTCCCCCCGAGGGGAACACCACCCAGACTTAAAGGAGGTTTGTACACGTGAGGGGCCGAGCGTCGGACACACGAGTCGCAGGTCGATTCGGCCAAAAATTAGGATTTATTTTTTTGGACAAAATAAAAAAATTCGAATAATAATCAACTGAGGAGGGTTGCAAAACAAGGGCGGGGGGAAACTTTCACAAATGAACTCAAGTGTGATAAAAGGAAAAATGAGGTGAAGAGAACTCAAACAGGGGTTAACATGAAGACAAGTGGACGCACCAAACCGAGCTGCCCAAATGAAACAAAGATGATTTCACTCTAAATACTATTAAACAAGGGGCCAAACAACACTAGTGCACATGTTTTAATAAGTGCAAAATAAATGCAAAGCATTCATCTATAAAAACAGATGATTATTAAAGGTAATACAAAAAACCACCCCCCATGGATGTTATATGAAACAACACCTCATGTCATTATAATGTGTTTTAGCTTTGTATGTGCATCATGACTGTAGTGTGTAAAAAGATACGTTTAAAAAATGATTATATATATATATATATATATTACATTACATTGATCAGACGCTTTCATCCAAAGCGACTTACAATTGTTCAAACACCGACGGACGCAGCCATCAGGAGCAATTAGGGGTTAAGTGTCTTGCTCAAGGACACTACAGCATGCTAGCAGGAGGAGCCTGGGATCCAACCAGCAACCTTTAGATGACTAGACCACCAGCTCTACCGCCTGAGCTACCATCCCCACATATATATATATATATATATATATATATATATATATATATATATACATATATATATATACACACACACACACACACACACACACACACACACACACACACACACACACACACACACATATACACAAAATAATTAAAAAATAAATTTAAATTTAAAATTAAAAAAATAATAAAAAACGCAAATAAATAAATAAGAATTAAAAATTACATCAGTCAAAAAGTCTAAAAGATAAAGGATGATCGCAAAAAGAGGAAAGGTGTTCAGCTGGAGGCTGAGTCACTCGGTCTGGATCACTAACCGCGTAACGCAGGGAGAGGCAGAGCCAAGAAGCCCGACAACATCTACGTGGGAGGAAGAAGGTCGGTCCTGACCACAAACACGGCGCTCATTAAGAGGGACCTGTCCGCCGGCTTCCCGCGCTGGCTGCTGAGGCTCCTTTTTTTTCCCTTTGCTGTGAGAAAAGCTCCCGTTGCTCATAAAAGGACTTGTGTGCCGGGGTCAGAGAAGCGGCCGAGGGGAACGACTCCCGCGTCGGAGCTTTGTGAGCATCGCGGCTGCGGAGGTGGAGGAACCCAGAGACGTGTCCCGAAGGAAACACACCACGACTCAGGACTGCGTTCACACCGAGGCGGGAGAGGCCCAGTCCTGTTTCTACGCCCGGACGTGACTCGGGTCAGACTTTGACTCGTGAACAGCACGAATCGTGGAGTCGTGGAGTCTCATCTTTTCAGTTGTGATTGGGGCGGATGTGGTCCTCCATCAGACGCAAGTCACTCATTTAGCAACGCGACCTGAGTCTGAACGGCGGGGATTCACGCGACTTTGACATGGCTCCGCAGCGCCGTGCGTCTCTGTCGGGTTGAAAGCAGCCACGACGGGCCCTTCGGACCCTGACCTTTTGGGTGAAATTGAAATGACACCATCTGCGCTCGGCTTCTCTGGCTCCCGCCGCACATCCACTCAGACATGACACCGTAAGCGCGTGTGGCCACGAGCAACGCCATCCTTGTCCTGCGCAGGCTGAGTGCGGTCCAAACCGGAACCACCAGCAAAAAGTCATGCGAACGGGGCCAACAAAACAAAAAGGCGTCAGAGCGACGACCCTGAACGGAGCCGTCCAGGCCCGTTACCGTCCGTGCCCGTAACCGTCCACGGCCGTAACCGTCCAGGCCCGTTACCGTCCAGGCCCATTACCTTCCAGGCCTGTGGGCTGCTGCATTAAAGGAATCGCGGTGTTGATGAAAAGGATAAAAAGGCGTCGATCGCTGCACGGCCACTTGACATTTGTGATGACATTTCAGCTCCTTTCAATCTGCTTGAAATTGCCGTGTTTCATCTCAGCGTAATGCTCCTCTTAAAAAAAGCTTCTTATCTGTCAGATTATGCGGTGGTATTATACAGAGGTATTATGCAGCGCTAATAGCGCATGTAGATACTTCACAAATGATACCAAAACGCCTGCCATCACACAGAAGGAGGATTTGGCCCCTCAGTCAAGAAATACTTACCAATATGCAAATGCCCACAAAAGAATCGGGGCTTAACAGATTTGACTCCCTCAAACAATGGCGTTCGCTTCTTTCCCAGGATGCAACTGTCCGTCAGCTCGCAGGATTACAGCTCTGGTTTGTGACAAGGCGCTGAATGGAAAGGGACAAAGAGACACCTCCTTTACCACCGCGATATGACCGTGAACGTTTCCCCATTTTAATCCGGACACACGATTAAAGCCCCGGAGGGTGAGGAGGGAAGGCCAATGCCTGGCCCCGCCCGCTACGTCACATCCAGGCCACCGCCTGTTTGTGCCGGAGCCCGCGGTCCAGCGTGCGCAATGCAGCTTTTTAACAGGACGTTAACGGGGACAATTCCTGCCACTGAAGGACTGATGACCAGCATGACCAGCATGACCAGCTCACGGAGTCACACCTACAGTACGCGTACGTCTGTGCAGGAGGTGGGGAGTCGTCGAAACACCGGGACTCGGCTCTGACTCCAACAGTGCCCACACTCAATGTCTTGACTTATCTCGACGCCGAACCAAAAAAGGAGATAAAGAGCGATTTGTGAAGCAGAAAGGAAAAGTATTCAAAAGGTGTGACAGTCATTTTGACGGCATCGTCCTGGTTTCAGCCCCGGTGAACTTGACCTTGAGTCTATGAGCCTTGGTCCTGAGCTCCAGAAAGACCCAATCGAGACCAGGTCCGGCCTCGACGGTGCTGCTGGTGTTGACAATGGGACACGTCAACGGGGACGACCAAAAACACTGGTTGCTATGGGGACAGAGCTGGTAAAACATTCCTCTTCCCGCTTGGCCGCCCGCTGAGAAACATGCGCCGAGAGTCACGCGCACTTTATTTCTATAGCCGCCAATCACAGTGCAGGCTGAGAGGCGCTTCCACAGCCATCTCCTCGCAGGGGAACCCCACGCCGTGCCCTCGTCTTCGCCTCCACCCCAACCACACAAAACTCACAGAAAAAAGGAAAATGGAGGAACCGTGCGAAGGGACCACTGAATGGAAAAACCCTGTTCACTGCTCCCACACATCCAAATACATGATCCAGATACCCTGAAAAAAAGCAAAAAAAATAAAAAATGTATATATATATGAATGAAGTGACGGTATGACTTCTGAGGACCACGCTGCTCTTTCGATATTCATATTTAAAAACAGTGTACCCACATAGAGACGTCTTCAGATGCACAGAGGTAATGTACCTGAGAGAACCTTGTACCTTGTGGGGATGGTAGCTCAGGCGGTAGAGCTGGTGGTCTAGTCATCTAAAGGTTGCTGGTTGGATCCCAGGCTCCTCCTGCTAGCATGCTGTAGTGTCCTTGAGCAAGACACTTAACCCCTCATTGCTCCTGATGGCTGCGTCCATCGCTGTTTGAATAATTGTAAGTCGCTTTGGATAAAAGCGTCTGATCAATGTAATGTAAATGTAAAAGAACACATCACATGGAAAACAAGCAAATCAAACCGATGAAAGACTGAAGCCCAGATAAATCAATGATTATCAGTGGTTTTATTACTGGTATTATGAGAGGTTAGTAATTCTAGGCCAAAATCATGAAAGTTTTGCTTTTGCTGCTGCCAGCCCCTGCACTTGCTGCAAAATCCGAACGCTTGACGAAAAATAGTGTGGAGGACTCAGGAGCTCCACCTATGAGGACGCTTGGAGCAGACCTGCCGCTGTCAGCATTAATACGTTGGTTTTGTTCGAATTGTTCGTATTAGAGTCGCAATCCCTGGTCGTAGCATTGCATGCGCTGCTGAAGTTGCCCAGTGGAAGTTTCTCCTGCTGCTGTGCGTCAAGCTCTGTCTTTGTGAGGGGTGGAGGGGCCGGGGGGTCATCCCTGCTTCTTCAATCTCCATCCAATCACAGTTCAGAGCAGGGGTCAAGGGGTCACGGAGGATCCGTCTGTTCCCCCTTATCAGCCTGGCCAGTCCACTAGCCGGCAGACCACCGCTGGCCGGCGACTTGCCGCCCAATCACACTTCACACAGCTCCTCTAATAGAAAAATAAATTGCAGGAGGGGTTTTGGGTGGGGGTGGGTGGGGGTGGGTGGGGGTGGGGGTGTAATTCCAATACATTGTGACAGAAGAAAAAACACTCGCTCCGCTCACTCCGGTGCAACGCTGCCACGACGCCGCACCGGGGGCAATAAAACACGGATGGGATTACAGCCGAGCTCATCCCGCTTGGGAGGTGCACCATCAGCGTTTCTCTGCCATTTCGGGCGGAGACTGAGGACTCAGCCGCCGCCGCCTCCTCCCGAATCAATGAAAAATAAAAACACGTTACGTTTCCACACTGTAATAAAAAATGATATCAGCCCGGCGAGACTTTTTAAGTCCCGACTAAAACCGGGATTTTCTCAAAGGGGTAAAACTTTTCCCCGTTCGTCGTTTCAAGGACGGAAAAATGAATGATTTCCTCATTGATTTAGGACCAGAACGTTTCCAGGGGCAGCAAATAATTAGTGACTAACATAAGGGATGAATTCCAAAACTTCCACGATTCCAAAAGAGGCCCAAGGAAGCTTGGGTCAGAGGTCAGACGTGAGCTTTGTCCAATGACGACATAAACTTCATTTCTTAATTTCCAAAACGAAAACACTCAATGTCAAGATAGAGTTGTTCTGCTCATCTCCCATGAGAAATAGGAAAAACTAAAACTGGTCCCCCGCTATCAGATCCAGGTTTTTCGAGTTGTTTTGTCTGAAAAGGTCCCGACGGAGCAGAATGTCCAACGCGACATTTTTCCAATTTTGCGGGAAAAAAAAAAAAAATCTGAAACAGTGACATTTCCAGCAGTTGGTTCCTGAAAGATGAAACTGGATGGAGCTAGATGGTGGGCCCTTCAGAGGGGCCAGGCAGGCAGCGACTAAGCTTGCAGCACTAACAGGCCTGTAGACGCTAAAATTAAAGACCACAGGAACAGCTCTGACCTCTCTCCGCCCCGCTGCATTCTGGGCAATGCAGTCCGACCCCGACCGCCTGAGCTTCAGTGCCGGCGGAGGTGGATCGGTCGCAGCCGCTACAGCGTGGGGGTGGGGTTTCGGGCGGCGCTGCAACCCCGTGGTCCCCCGCACGGGGTGTGGACGCTCGGACGCCCAGGGTCACCCACCGTGCGTCGAGGGGGGGCTTGGGCGCTGTGGTTCAGGAGGTAGAGCGGGTTGCCGGGCAGTCACAACATCACTGGTATAATCCCTAGCTCCGACTGGTAGCATGTCTACCTGTCCTTGAGCAAGACACTGAATCCCTAAATCTGTAACACTAAGCTTGTAATAATAGATCGGTGCACGAAATGAGGTACACAAACATGACAACATGAATGGTTCAACTTGAATTGATTATACTTCAGTTTATTGTTTCTGCGCATTTGCTCCCAAAGAAATATCGGTCCTTGTGCACATACATTTGGGGTCAAACTGTGGAGTAACACCACCCAGTCAGTTTGCAGGGAGCTGTCTGCAGGTGGTGAAACCGCACCGCCCTCCACCCGAGAGTGACTCTGTCCACGGCTGGAGAAATAACAGGCGCTGCCGGGAAGACCAGCACAAATCTTTTAAAAGAAAGAGGAATTCATAGCAACTGCCTGTGAAGAAACTGCAGACCATGTAGATGTCAGTATTTAAAAATAATTCTGCTGTCTCTTTCTAATAAATATAATAAGTATGTGGTAGATAGACGGCAGGCTGTGGCGTGTGATCCGCTGTGCATTTCTCCAAACAAAAGTAATGAAAATAGTGTTTTTATTGTACATGTATTTATTTTATTCATTTTAGAAGAAAAATCTTTACTGATCACACCACACACATGCAACACATTTTATTTGACGGTGTCCATGTCCCACAAGCCTGGAGCACGGCAATGAAAGTCACTTTGTAGATCTAATATGATGGAGATTCACAAACTGGAGCCATCATTTCTCGCCTCAAATTTGTTCAGAAACAGATTTTGGTGAAACTGATGAGGGGAAATCAGTGAACGTTTATAGAGTAAACACAACGGAACCCGGAAATGAAGCTCAAACCCCATTGGCTCACAGAACTAGGGGCCTCAGGAGGGAGGCTCCTCCCACTTAAAGAGAGCAACAAGAACAGGAGGCTTTAGAGGCATGTTACAATGGTTAGAATGCAATACGCTGAGTGGTATTTCTAGCAAAGAACTTCAACAAAAACATGTGTTGGGAACCTCTGAGGTATTAACTTGTGTAAAAAGGGGCATAAAAGGTCCATCTTCTACAATAATAATTTTTCTATATATTTGTCTGTATAAAGTACCCGGTATTAAGTACCCTGTACCATGTACCCTGTACCCTGTACAGGGCGCCCTGTACCATGTACCCTACCATGTGCCCTCTACCCTGTATCATGTACCATGTATCCTCTATCATGTGCCCTTTACCGTGTACCTTGTACAGTGTGCCCTGTACCCTGTACCATGTACCCTCTACCTTGTATCATGTGCCCCATACCATGTACCCTGTACCCTGTATCATGTACCCTGTACCCTTTATATTTTTCCATGCACCCTGTACCCTATATCATGTATCCTCTACCATGTACCCTGTACCCTTTATCATGTACCCTGTACCCTGGTTTTAGTCGTGGCCTAAAAGCGACACCCAGTGCCCTTGTACTCACAGTCTGATGAACCACGGTGCGGGGGTGGTGAGGGGCAGGAACATGGAGGACGGACTTCTGGATGGAGTCCATGGTCCATAACCAGTGGTTCTGAACATGCTCCACGTCAAGGAGCCGCTGCTTGATCCCCGTCAGGGCCCACGGAATCTGATCAGGTTTTTCTCGTTAGATCTGATTTAGTCCAAACCTCCATGGCCGTCAACAGACCCGTTGGCGAATACCCCGGTTCAAAATGACTCTAGTAACCCTGAAAGTATCACATTGACTTTTCTAATGTAAAAAAGGTATTAAAAATAACAGTACTTGTCCCACCCGGTTTCCTGGTCTGAGAGAGTCCATAATACCTCATAAAGAGCCAATGAACCTTTTCTTTTACTGCAGATGATGCACACGCAGATCCTGATTATAATTTACAATAATATAGCTCAGGTGGTGTCAGAGTCATTTACAAGGATATAGAAATAGAAATGCACATTTATTTTGGACCAACTAAAGTGAGGAAATGTAGTAGAGTAAAAAGTACAGGTACTTGCTTTGAGGTGTTTTATAAACATAATGAATAAATATATAAAATAACTGGGACTTAATAAATAGATATATTTGCAGAGAGCATTGAAATAAATGAATGGAGCTATGTGCACATGAAGCAATGAGTTGAACAACGTTTAACTTGATTAACGGGATTGGCCGTGCTTTCAGCGTCCCCAGTGGACAAGCCCCTCGTGTCTCAGAACAGAGGGAACTGCCTTTTTTTTCACAATATTGAAAACAATTTTTATATACTTGGCAAATATTTGAATCATTCAAATTTGGCTGGGGGTTTTATAACACACTTTGTCCGTGGTGTAACAAACTCAGAACAGTTATTTGTTGTTGCAGCAGTGGCATCCGCTCAGGAGGAGGAGGCTGAATTTCCAGTGACTTACATTAGCAAAATAAAGCACTTTCAGCACTTTAAAGACCCAGTGTGAGCCTTGAACATGGGAAAGCCATTCTGGAGACACACGCTAGGTAAACAGGGTCCGACATCACGGACCCCCGTCGGTCACCATGACGACACAATACCAGAGTCGGAACGCCGCCACGAGCTGCTGCTGGGAGACGGGATTAGGAGGACGGGCGCTGGGGCGTCTCCATCTGAGGGATGGAGAGGGGATGGGGAGGGAGCAAAACCCACGGGGGAGCGACGGCCCTCTGTGACTCCACGCCGGTGGGACGCCCTGACCCACCACCTCCCGCCTCCCTCCTGCCTGCGGATGGCTGCCAGCAGGGGGCGTCCTTCCAGCGCAACCTGCCAGGACGTGAGGAGCCTCCAGAACAACGACAGACCGGTGGAGGCGGTTGGGGCGGAGGTGGTGGTGGTGAACCTGTCCCAAGGCACCACCACAGGAACACCACGGCGCGCACGTGTGGGTTGTATGATTACTAGGGCCGAGCCATACGGAACAACTTCATATAACATCCTGAGTCCTGAGGCATATTCAGGAATTAAGGAATCTGCAAATTCCATGTTCACAGTTAGAGGTTAATTTCATTGAACAGCGATGCAATGACAGTATGATTATGAAATATAAAGTATAATTGATGGCTAAAACTCACATAGATAAGGAATATAATCATAATATATTTAATATCAAATATCATATCAAATTATTTCCCAGCACTATTGTATCGTTATGCAAAGGCTAAGAACACACACACAGTTTGGTGATTCTATAATGTGCTGCAGTATTTCACTTCCCCTGAGGACATTTTGCTTTATCCTTTAATGAAATAACTTATAAATAAAATAACTACTCATAACAACCAATATAGAAATTGTGCTGAAACCTCAAGCAACAGCCAGGATAAGACTGATGGACTGATGTTTTTTAACGATTCCGTTCGGTTACACTTGTTCCACACCTGTCTCCAGACGGGTTTGATGCCCGGTGCGGTGTGGTTTGAGCAGCCACACCTGTCTTGGGCCGATTGGCGCCTGTTGCTCGTTAGAGCAATCAGTGAGCAACAGGTAAAACCCCCATCCCCCCACACACACACAGGAGAGGAGCCCTTGTCATGGCATGCTTTACATCTGCTCCGGGCTTGTTCTACCTGTCCACTCTCTACAATGAACTGGTTTGTTTTCTACATCGTCTGTGTCGCCGTGTTGGAGGGCCCTGGAAACGCCCCTCGGGGGGCGTGTGGCAGGCGGATCTGCCACAGACCATTAATTAACCAGTTGTTGGATGTTATTTCCTTTTTCCACTCTGCATCATAATGTACAGAACCCAATAGAAAAAAAGTCGCCGAAAACTGCTAAATTCAAGTCCTGTGTCTATGTTTTGGGGCAGCAGGACCCAAAAGCTAGCTATCATCACTGACAAACAGCTGATAGCAGCATCTTGTTACCATAGCGATACCAGAGCAACACACACACTCTGTACCTGATGGAAACACCTCAGCAACCAACAGGCCTGATTGGTGGATTTAGGCCTTTAAATACATCAAAGCAGCGCTATCTGAACCTTATCGGTCACGTTTCAATAACAGTCTGTTACAAACGCAGATATATTGCCCACCTAGATTTCAGCGCCCCCTGCACGGACCCCACCGCTTCAGTGAGCACTCAGTCTATGGTTCCCCCGGAGAGAGCGTGCGGGGATTGGTCACCTGCGACAAGTGTAGGTACCAGACGTAGGTACCAGGTGTAGGTACCAGGTGTGCTGGGCCTGGCAGATCGGCTCACATGCAGGAGTCAGAGGGTGCGAGTTCCACTGGAAGACAAGCTGCTGTGCAGACTGTGGGAAGCAGTGATCCCTCAGGGACGACGTAGGTGTTGACCTGCGAGCCCCACAGCTGTTCTTCTGGACCGCGAGCCACCGTTTGATTTTAAAAAGATCAACCAATAAACACGCAGCCGGTGCTGCTTCGCCGCCGCCTGCCTCCTCTTCCTCATTCCCTGGCCCTGCGCCTCCACACAGACAAACAAACATTAAGGGAGTGACGTAGTTCCTTAAAGCATAACGCACTTTTCCTGTGGTTTGTGCTTTTCTCCATATTTCATTTCCCAAGTCAGTGTACAATCAAAATGATTCTGAAGCTGTTATTTTAATTTTTAAAAAAGACTTAAAAAAAGACTGACTGTAGGCAATATAAATTGAAAAGACACTGGACACTTGGGGACCGGAGCAGGGCACTCCCTGAATTCTATTCTGTAGCAGAACTTTTAATTTGAAGGGCGCACTGCGTTGGGCATAACAACGTGAGGCTGAAACACGCCGCTTCCGAGAGGATTTGTAAAAAATAAATAAATAAATAAATAGTCTTAACTGCGCGGCCCCGCCTCCCCTTCGAACGGCCCCATAAATAATGAGAATAAGTGTGCTGAGGTTGCATTTCTCCCCGGTAGGAAGAAGCCTGCAGTCTGCGAAGACAAAGGGAGCGGGAAACAAGTGCCCTCCTATGGAACAGGGGAAGGTCAGCAGACTGCCCATGTGACAGAACACTGCCGTGGATTAGGGGCCGTAAGCCTATTAAAGTGTCCCGGACTGAGCGGGGCCACCCGGCGTCCCCGAGCAGCGCCTGCCGGGTGGGTTCCAAGCCCACGCACCAAGGCAGGGGGAGGCCGGGGGGGCCCGGCGGGGGGAGGCCGCGGCACAAAGAGCGGGTTCAAGGCCGCGAGCTGCTCACTTGATTCGGGGCCCGGGGGGATGAGAGCGTTGGCTCAGTGCCCAAAGTGGGAGAGCACGGTGAGGCGGGCCGGTGCCGTGACGGTGTCTGAAGTGAACCGCGACACCAACGCGTCTGCCACTGAAAAGCCGTGATCGATACAAAACCTTTTCCCTTGGAGCGGAGGGAAAGAGCCGCTGAGCAGCAGGGGGTAATGAAGGGTTTGAAGGGATCGGACGGCCCCCGGAGGCCACGTGGCCCCCCGCCGCTCCTCCGCCTCGGGCGGGGGTCACGGAGCCCACCCCCGGGGGCAGCCATTACGCCATCGGCGGATGTGGGTGTAACTGACCACCCTGCCAAGGTGCCCTTCAGCCAGGCAGGACGTCAGCAGTCACGTCCGCTCGGGAGGAAGGTGGTGTAGCGTTCCAGCGCCATCTTAACATCCTGCTTCACCTAAAAAGGAAACGTGCGGTGAAAGCCTTCCCTCGCTGTCTGAGTTCATACATCGATATTAAAAAGGTTGAATAAGTTTTAATGTTCGAGGACAAGCTTCAAACAAACAATGGTGGCATCGTGTAAAGAATAAAAATGGCTGATCTTGATGCTTTAATGTCAGCTGAAGTCGTTCCTCTGAAACAGGCAGCAAGCCTCCTCAGCAGCTGGTGTTCAGTCAGTGCAGCGTGGGCGAAAGGCGCCGCACTGATCCACCGCAGAACAACTTCCTGACGACTCAGCATTGACGCTTCCACGTCTTGGTTTTAGACGACACCTTCCCTTGCGAAGAGGACGTCTCCTCCAGGGTTTTCGCACTTTCGGCCCAAACTTCCCGCCGCGGCGGCGGTCGATAAGAACGCAAGAGACGACCGATGCTGGTTCCCGCCCCCGTCCGACGGAGGCTTCGGAGAACCGCCTCAACGCTGGGCTCAGTGGGAACCACCCCGACCAACGTCTTATCCCACAAAACCTCGCAATCGGTAAACATTTGATGTCCTGAGGACGCCGAACAGTCGGTCTGTCGCCCGTGACAATGTGAGGAACGAGTGGATTTGTGTGAATTATTTCCCTATTAAGTGAGGAAGGTTTTGGGTTTTTTGGAGCTTTCCGTGGAGACGCCGGAGCACAAAGGGGACACACACACACCGAGTCATCAAGCCGCGCCCCACTTTTATTTTTTCTCGCCGCCATCCTCCGGCTCCATGTAGCCGTCCAGGGGCAGGACGGGGCTGAAGCGCAGCAGCGGCAGGTCGGACGGGGGGCAGCAGTCCCGGGGGTGGGACCAGCTGCCCTTGGGCCGCCGGACGGGCGGGGGCGGCGGGGGCAGCTCCTGGTCCCCGGTCGGGGAGCCGCGGCGGCGGTCCCCCTCCCGGGTCAGGCTGTCGCTGCGGCAACGGACCGGGAAGGCCCCCCGGTGGTGACGGTGGTACAGCACGCCCACCCCCACCAGCAGCGTCAGGATGAGAGAGCTGAGCAGGAAGAACACCACGTAGACCCCCCGGGTGAGGGCGGCGGAGGCTCCGGACCGACAGGCTGGAGGGAGCAGATCACAGCAGATCAGAACAACAGGCACGAAACAGACACCGAGAGGCGACACTCAAAGACTGAAGCGGAGCAGAGCCTTGATCCGTGTCCCGCTCGCTGCCTCGCGGAGAATCCAAAATGTCAACACACGTCTCTTGTACTTTGTTTTGAACATATGCAGCACATGCAAAACAAACAGTAGAGAGGGGGAGAGAGAGGGAGGGGGTGAGGGAGAGGGAGCCTGGTGAAAAGGTGTCATCTCAGTGTAAACCTCCATGTGAAGGACGAAGGAACAGAACAGATTTTAGTTCAGAATAGAATTAAAAGATAAAACAAGCAAAGTGCTGTGCGTCTACATGCCTGTTGACATGCGTGTTGACATGCGTGTTGACATGCGTCCACGCAGGGAAACACACGTACACACTAACAACTGCCCTGACACACACTTATGATCCTGCATCATGGAGGAGTGCAGAACAAAAGGAGGGTGGTGCTGGTGGTGCTTCTCCTTGAACACGGCGTAGGAGGAGTTCTCCTCAGCTCAGTCTTCCCCGACATCCCAGCTGGGTTGAACAGTCCCACCCAAGCACCGCACTCAGAACCACCACCCAAATGTAGGCATCTCTACGTCCGCATTAACCCAGCTGATATGAGAGATATGCAGTTATGTAAATACAGATATGTGCATTAAAGTGTATTCATATGCCACTTTAATGCACATATCTGTATTTACATAATTGCCTCTCATATACGTAAGCCTATTCCCTCTATCTGTTCCATTATATTTTATTCTATACATTTTTATTTGATTCTATAAGTATTCAACTTACTGTATTACGTTTTAGGAGTCAGTTAGTTGGTCTAGTAGAAAGAAATTTTCCTAGAACATATTGTGTGTAATCACCGGGTGCGTTGCATTACATTTCACTGCATATATGTATGAAAGTATGTATATGTATGAACGTATGTATGAAAGTATATAAGTATGTATATATATGAAAGTATGTATATAAGTATGTATATGTATGAAAGTATGTATATGTATGAGACGAATAAACCTCTTGAATCTGATACTGGACTGACTGAACCTGGCAACAGACCGGCCCCGCCGGCACGTAAAACCCCGGGGCCCGTGCGGCGGCTCTGCTCGGTACCGGAGGCCTTGGGGTCCACGCAGAGCGTCCCGCCCACTCCCAGCCGCGACACGTCCTGGAAGCCGACCTGGCAGTGGCACGAGTACGAGCCGAAGCGGTTGACACACACGGCATTGGCGTCGCACAGGACCATCTGGGTGCCACACTCATTCACGTCTGACACACACACACACACACCATCAGGGCCTTTTCCTTAATTAGAACACTGGTTGGAAACAGCCTCCGTCACCTCGTACCCGCTGTGGACACCGAGATGACCACTGCCTGCCTCCGGCTCCCACGCAGCTCCACCACCGTCTCGATGAGATCCTGCAGGGCGGCGTGGAGGGTCCTGTGGACCTGCGGGCCCCCAGGGGCCTCCGCGATCTGCAGCCAGAGGATGTACAGCACTCCTGCACTCAGCCTACACACACACACACACACACACACACACACACACACACACACACACACACACACACACACACACACACACACACACACACACACACACACACACACACACACACACACACACACACACACATGAAAGACCAAATGTTTGGCGTCCCGGTGACGCGCTGGAGGGTCTGGGAAGGCACCTCTTGATTCTTTTGGACAGGGTGGACTTGGGCGCGTGCAGTCCTTCCAGACGCTCGCTGACCTGGAGACAAACGCCCTGGTTAGAGAACTGCAGTGGAACTACATCCAGCAAAGGAGTCGCCGCCGGTCCGGAGACGCCGGGGACTGACATTCAAAACCTGCATCCAACGACCTCCTGCTGCTCTTTTAGATCCCCCAAAGCGGAGCGGCGGCATGGAGGACAACATCCTGCCACCTCGGGGCTTTTCTACTTTTATTCCCCATTAATGTCCTGACGACGTCTTTTTTTTTTTTTTTTTTTACTATTTTATCGGCCTAGAAGGACGCTGTCCAGGCCGGTCCCCGTACGCGGCCACCGACGCTCGACGGGGGGGTCACGGCGTCGTACCAAGGCCTTGACGGACAGCAGCAGCGACCGGGCCACGTGGTCCCAGTGATCCTCATGGTCCTGAGGGAAGGTCATCTCCACGGCCACTTCAAACAGGTGATCTGAGGGCGCAGAGGGAGAGCGCCAGTCCAAGCAGCCACGCCCCCAGCTCCACACCCCACCGCCAAACCCCTCCACACATGTACTTATCACCCCGACACTTACCGCCCGGCAGGTGCGGGAACGCCGACTGGTTTCTGCCATTTCCTAGGAAACAAGAGCACAGGCGGCGAAACCCAGAGAGATTAAAGCGGCGCTGTGATTTCACCGACAGGGGGAACGAAACATCACGGGAGTGAAATGTGAAGCATTCCACTCGGGCATCGAACCGCACGACCACAAGAGGAATGCAAACGGATGTCGGCGAGAAGGTCGCTCTGAAAGGCCACCGCCATAAAACCTGGTCCCACCTCTCGTGGCATGAATGTGATTACCACACACATAAAGACACACACACACTTTAAGTAACATCTAAAATCACAACCTGGACACTACTTCAAAAGTAGTAAACTCCGCTGTTTAGCCGCTGATTACATTTGTATATCTAACAAGAAGTTGCTTTTTCCATTGACTTCCACTCCGTCTGAGGTTGTTCTGGTGGTGAAGGGGGAGGTACAGCATCTAGTGGCCACTTCCTGAACTGCAGTTTAAAGCCCTACAGCACTGGCGACCGTAACGGTTGCCGCTTGGTTTAAAGCCGTCGTCATGGATACATGGAGGTGTCTAGCTACCGTTCCTGTGGTGGTCCGCGAGCGGCTCCCCCACATTGGGGTGCGCGCGGGGCAGGGACCCCTCCGGATCCATCGACACGCCGTCAGGAGGTGAGTCCGTGGCCTCCTCCAGTACGGTACCGTTCCCGCCGCCTCCGAGCGGTTCTGAGCCCTCACCCCAGGCGGAGGGCGCCGGTGGTCCCGGTGTCGGGGTGCGGTTCTGTGCGACCGCGCCCCAGGAGCCGTCCCGTGACAGCGCGTCCACATTCCCACCCGCCGCCGTCATCGGGGGCCCGGTACCTGAGCTGTGGGGTCGCCGATCGGGGGAGGGAGACAGGACGTCCGCGTCTGCCGGACGTCCTGACCGGGTCGGCGGAGCATCGCGCCCTGTTCGGGGAGCCCCCTGGGTGGGGGCCACCTGAGCGGGTGTGGTGGTGGTGGGCGGGGACCCCTCACCGGCATGCCCGGACCCCCCGGCACTTTCATAAGCCAAGTGCTGGTTTCCTCCCTCCTGGTACTGAACCCCGAGGCCCGCCGGGGCGCCCTCTTGGCCCGCCGGATTCTCCTCAGGGAGCTGATCGTAGTAGTCGTACACCGGGTCGTAAGTCGCCAGAGCGGGCGGGGCGGGCCCTTCCGGTAAAAACAGCTCCACTTGTTCACCGTTGATCATGGGTAAGGACTCTGTGAAGCCCCTCTGGGCCAGGGGCTGCTCTGTGGGATCCGCCCACGGCGTCCGGCCGCTCTGCGCGAAGCCATCCGGCGGGTTGTAAACCGCCGGCGGTCCGAAGGCCTGGTAGCGGCCGTGGAAGCCCCTGTAGGAGTGGGCGGGGTGCCCCCCGATGAGCAGCACCACGTACAGGGTGTTGGAGGCCGAGATGTAGCGGGCCTCACGCCAGCAGCGCTGCAGAACCCTGTGTCCCCCAGAGACGCCGGCGGGCTCGTCCACGTGGATCTGGTCCCGTTTGAGGTGGCAGACGTCGGGCCCGGTCAGGTCCTCCAGGAAGAGCCGCACCCGCCGCCCGGGTTCCACCCGGATGGTCCAGTTGCACCAGAGCGGCGGGTTGGAGCACAGGTAGTCCGGGGAGAAGAACTCCGCCGAGTCGGCGCTCAGCACCTGGTGGCAGCTCCGTAGCGCGAAGAAGGCGTTTCCACTTCCTCCTGAAAAGGAAGAGAGGGTGGGGTCAGGACCACGCCCAGAAAGCAGGCGCAACACTGCCTACAGAACTTTAACCGCTTTAGATGACGATCAGCAACGTTTTGAGGCAGCGCAACTTCCTGTTTCTAGTCCTTCACGTTAGTTCAAATGTCGTAGCTTGACACCCGCCCCGTACATACATGTGCAGTGTTTCAGCCTCAACATTTTAAAACATCTGGAGTGAAAAACGGAAAACTGATGCCACAGCTTCCTGCCTCAGTTAAGATGCTCTGCCCAAGTCATTCCGTCAGCACCTTCAGTTTTAAGTCTCTATTTATGAAAACCCTTCGAAAAGAAGAAAGGTCTCAACTGTTCAAATCTTCTACAAATACTTTTCTGCAGAAATATTCATCATAATTTATGAAAATCTAAAAATACCTTTCAAGTAATGAAAAATGCCTTTAAACAGCAATATTCAAATTTACTTCATTATTTACTCAAATAAAATTGTTTTTCAAAGTCAGTAAGAAACAAAACACAATTTCAATTGTGGAAAAAAAAAAAAGAGAATCCATCCAACTGACGCATGGAGCGCAAATTTTAGAGCAACGTCATATTTGTCAATTTGTCATGTTCTCACCTGCAGGGGAGCTGGCTTCTTCATCTGTGATCATCTGGAAACACGAGGAACAGAGCGGTGGGTTTACTGGGCAGAACAACTCTTTATCCTTCAATCCAGCTTTACACCTCACCTGAGCGTCGCAGCTTTTTGAGCCAAAAATCAGCAAAAACATCAGCAACGTTTTCACTCTTTTACTATTCTGGGGCATTTTTCTGGCACTTTGCACCGTTTTAGTATGAAAGTATGTGAAGATACTCATAACTTCTGTCAAGTAGGAGAAGCTACGTCCGGGCCGATCACCAGCTGATACTTATCAATCAGCTGATTGATCCGGTGTGGTGGGGGGCGGCGCCCAGCAGGGGGCGCTGCAGAGCGTGATCTGCCAAATTCTAATAAGAACGACAATAAATTACAGCGAGGCCTCGATCAACGCTGTGTTGCTTTGCTTCCTCAGACTTCATTCTCTATTTGGATCTCTGGTCTTCGCCATAATTATTTTGATTTGACTGCAGATTTGTCTGTGAACAGATCAATAACTTAATGACAATAAGCTTTTAAAAACGATCAAAATGACAAGTTCTGCTCTTTTTTTCCCCCAGTTGCATTTATTGTTTTATTTATTTATTTCATTCAATCTAATCACCATTTGAGACTAATTCTACTCTTGATCTACAGAAAAAATAAACATGTCAATATTGAGGTTTGTTATGTTTTTTTTTTAGAGATATGATTTAACCTTTATGTGTGAAATTCTTACCCATGGTTGTGTGAACACGGACACACAGATACAGTTTTACTGTGTGATAAAAAGTACTTGGTTCCTATGGTGACAATAATATTATATTGATCAATCTGACCCGCAAATCATTTTTTCAAATCACAATAATTAATCCACACAAATGTTTTCAAAATATAAAACAGAATTAAATAGATAATAAGAGAGATATTTCTAACAGGGTCACGAGGGAATTCACTAATGTGTGGGAGAAACAAAACAAAACAAACAAAACAAAAAATAAAAATAAATAAACAAACAAAACAATAGAAATAAAATAAATAAATATAAAACAAAACAAACAAAACAAAAAATAAAAATAAATAAACAAACAAAACAATAGAAATAAAATAAATAAATATAAAACAAAACAAAATAAATAAATAAATAAGACAAAACAAACAAAAAACAAAAAAAAATAAAAATAAAAATAAACAAAAACAAACACTCCTGCATCATTTTCGGCTGGTCCCTTGAACTTCAGCACGGGCCCCCTGGTTGAACGCCACCTGGCCAGTGGCCCCCAGGTCATTTGAGAGTGAGACCCCTGCTCTAAGGCGATAAATGAACTGTATTTTAAAGCCAGCACGCTGGGAGAACAAAAGTCGTGCTTTGCTTTTATTATTCCTTCTTTTCCATCCATCCCTCTTCAAACCATTTTTTGGAAGCAAGCGATGGAAAAGGGGCGTGGCCACTTCATCAGATCATCGCACCGCTTCGTACAAACGTCTCCTCCTCCGACAGATCTATAAGCGAGATGATGCGTCAAGTCATTTCAGATTAAGGCAGATTATGATTATTTCCTTGTTTTATTATGCTCCACGGACAAAACGGTTCCTTCGGGATTCAGTGAACTAACAAAATAGTTGCCTAGCAACACAGCAACAGTTTTTACTGCCGAGCTACCGACGCAGGCTCCTAAAGCAGAGACGTCACCGGATCACCATCACCTGATCCCCATCACCATCACATCACCATCACCGTGTCACCTGTCACAACTCATGGAATGACTGGTCTGAACGACTGGAACTGACTGTTGTGTCACAGATGTTTTGCATTTCTTCATTGATGATTTTTAATATTGTTATTTCACTTTTGCATGGACTTGATTTCACCGTAATTGCGTCGTTCAAACAGTGCGGTTCTGTCAAAGGTTTTTAATAATGATTGAACGCTAAAAAGGTTGGAGGTGGGTTAAAAGAATCCTCTGAAATGGTTCTAGGTAGAACATTTTGAGGCTTCCAAAGATGCACCAAGCCACATAGAAGCAGCTCTAAGTGCTCTATCTACATATAACCAGATCTACATGGAAGCAGCTCTACATATAAACAGCTCTACATGGAAGCAGCTCTGAGGTCCGTCTTGGAAAGGAGATGTTGATGTCAGTAAGAGAACCAGACAGGATAAACCGACTGACAGGGGACAAAAGGTAATAACTTAAGGAGGGTTTGGGGTCAGGGGTCACACAGAAGTCTTCTCGGGCGTTCACTGGCAGTCCACGTTGGGGTCCAGCAGCCAGGACCAGAGTTTGATCACTTCCTGCGGCGTCCGGCTGTGGACCAGCATCAGGCTCCGGTAGACGCAGGGCTTGTTCCGGTGCTTCTCCTCCACGTCAAACGTCCTGAAGCCGCTGTGTTTGTCCGGGACCAGGCCCAGCTTCTGCAGACACATCCCTGTGTAGACGTCGTCGATGGGATACAGCGGCACCCAACGAGACACGTTGTGGAGGCGAAGCGCAAGCTCCCCGGAGTACAGGAACCCCCCTCCCCCGGCGTAGGGTGGGTACTGGCCCACAAACACACTCTGTGGGATGAAGTACTTGAGTTTGGGGTCCCGGTGCGGGCTGGCGTTCCTGATGACGTCGCCGATGAAGAGGTCCTTCGCCCTGTTCTCCGGCAGACCTTCCAGGAAGTGAATGATTTTTGGGGTATTGACGAAGACATCGTCGTCCCCCTTGAGGACAAACTGGGCGTGGGGACAGTGGTGGCTGAACCACTCCAGGAACAGGACTTCTTTGAGGGTCAGGTTGAAGAAGGTGTCCCTGTAATCCCATTGGAGGAGGTCTCTGTGAAGCTCTGCCTCATACCGCAGCATCCCTGAGAGGTCGGGGAAGTGGTCCGCCAACGTGGTGGCACCAAGCAGGAACACGGTCGCCACGGCCCGGTTGGCCATCACGCCCGCCCGCCCCCAGGATTCCCGAATGGCCTGGCGCCTGTCAAAGTGTGGAGGCAGCGACTTGATGGCCAACAGGAGGTAGGGCTTGCTGTCGCACGCATGCGGCTGGTTGATCAGCATGGGGTACGTCCTGCAGCGCATGTGCAGCAGGAAGTCCTGGAAGCGCAGCGGGAGGGAGTTGTAGTCCCAGATCTGCATGGAGACGTTGCGGTCCGGCTCGCAGCGATCTAGGGCCTTGGTGTCGTTGGGCCACTCCGCCGGCTCGCCCAGGGAATCGTTGGAGATCTCAGAGTTCAGGATGGGGTTGGAGATGAAGTCCAGCCGCTGCTGCTCCCTGTTCCAGAACGTCTCGCTCAGCTTCTGCTGCTGCCAGAACCTCCTGTAGGGGATCCTGACTTTGCGAAGGCTGCCGTCGTCGCCGCTGCTGCCCTGGCCCAGGTTCCAGGACAGGGCCACCAGGATGCAGATGAAGATGTTGAACACCATCACCCAGCACAGCACCTTGGCTTTCCGGCGGCCCACGGACATCTTGCTTTCCTTCCGGGCCTGCGGACATTAAAAAAAAAAAAAAAAAAGGAGCCTCAGGGCAGCGGAGTCACGCCAGGCGGTTTGAGTCCGCTGCCCCGAGGCCCAGAGCAACGGGACGTTCGGAAACATGGAAGTGAGCAAAGGAGGAACCGTGTTGCTGCCGCAGCTCACGGGAAGACTTCCAGCCGCATTCCAGCCTGCCTGTCCTCCCCTAATCCTGCAGGAATGGACCCACGCACATTTCTCTTCCTCAACCTCCGTCATCCCCTCGTTCCCCCTCTCTCCTCTCTCCCTTCGGCGTCACACTTTTCCAATTAGGCCGTGACAGCGCATGACTCCCATTCACCAGCCTCACTTTGTCCTCGCGGCGGAGCAGGCACAGAGGCGGGCGGAGAGTCTTTCTAAATCCCGCCGAAGTTCCTCAGCATCCGGAGGTATTTCAAAACGACAAGGAGGATGGAGGCGCTGGGGCCGCCGCCCCAAAGGTCCGGCCGGAGCAGGTGGAGCTGTCTGTGGAAACACAAAGAGCAAACTGACGGCGGAGAAAAGCGTCAGTTTGGCCTCTTCAAATCACACCTGGCCGGGTCCTCAAATACCTTCAAGGATTATTAGGCTGCTTGGTTGCCAGATGGGTGGAGCTGGTCACATGGCTGGAGTCTGAAGGCGCCATTAGAAACAACCTTTTACACGGATTTATGACAAAATACACACATTCACACAACCCATGGTTCCCACCTCTGCCGCAGCCGGACTGAAGCTCATACCGGGAGACCTCTGGAAGGAAACTAATGTATTTATGCACCTTTCTCCCAAATCCCTTCATGTCTCGTCAAAGACTGACTGACTGACTGACTGGCTGACTGGCTGACTGACTGATTCCTGTCTCACAGGGCAGGGTGATGTGTGCGCGTTTGGTGCGTTCCTGGTAAAAGCTTCGTCTGTGACTGATCGTCCGCAGTATATATTTATATCCTGTATTTGACAGTCGAGACGAGTCTCCTGGAAGGTACTTCATGTATGAAATGCCTGGTTGGGACGGTGGGTGGCACTCCTCACAAACAACCCGGTGGAGCAGGTTGGAGGCAGCACCGTGGCGTCTCCCTCCACCTCACGGCCCTCGATGGAGAACCGTCGGCACCTTGACCCGTCTCCGTGCTTGTTTCACCCGGCTTCCCTGAAACACCTGCAGTCCGCTGCTGCTCGCCCACTTTTTGGGAGGGGGCTGCACCCGTACGCGCAGCGAGGGCAGAAGAGGGCGTGTCTCACGGCGGGGGCCCAAATAGGACATTTGTGTCCCAGGTCCCTCGCGTCCTGCGTCGAGACCCTTCCGGTGGGAAGGTAATTGGTTGTTAACGGAGCGTAATTGAGCGGGATCCCCGCGGATCAGACCCACTTCCACACTGCGTTTGGTTTCGGTGTCGTTCTCCTTTAATAGGCCGGCGTGCTGTGTGCACGTTGCCATGGCAATCCCGCCAACTCCGCGGGAACCCACGACCCCTGGCCCCTACACTGGATCTGTCAGAACCTCCCGCCGCCGCCCCTTCCCAGAATGCACCTCACCAAACCCAGGCCGGGATCGACAGGAAAGCAGCTTCCCTTCCTCCTCGCCCGGGTCGACTTCTTTCCCTTTCACCTGATCACACCCCCTTCCCCACCGCCTCCTCCACCCCCTCCTCCACCTCCACCTCCTCCTCCTCCTGATGGTGTTTCGTCTATTTTTATTTATTGTACTTTATTTTCACATAAACCTGACGCTCAAACCCCCAGAAGCTTTCAGAACCTACAGGCCTTTTCAGAGCCTCTGAGGCTGGAGTCGGGTGGAGTCGGGTGGAGCCCGTCCTCACTGACGTTGGAGTGAAGGAGCAGAAACATTTGATCTGACCGTTTTATTCCTTCCCGGCTGCAGTGGCGGGAACACTGAGTCAGCCATTCCCCTGTTATCTGCTTCTTTTTTTTGTGTTATTTAACCTCCGGCGCGTTATAAACGTCCAAGATAAGGAAGCAAGTTAAGAAAAGAACAGGGAAAAGTCGGGAAAACGGGTTTTAAACCGTTGAATAAAGGTTAAATATTAAACAGCGACAGGGTTCAGAAGGTCTTTTTAAAATCATAAACACGTAGAACACTTTTTAACCCGATGGGGTTGAGGATTAAATCACATTACAAAACATAAACAACAGACATTTAACAAAAGAACAAATCTAAAAAGTGGAAAGAAAAGAAAAGTGAATATTTAAAGGTTGAGGATTCAAACCCGTGTTTCCCTGTCGATCATTTTAATATCTTTATGAGCTTCACACAGAGGATTTAAATATACAGTCGGTAAATAAAAACACAACCTTCCAATAAACCTTCAAAATAACAAGAAGAGTAAAGCGAGGCACTTCACCTGCGTCCAGAGGACGTGATGTCACTGACCAACACATTCCAGGTGAGATGACATTAAATGGGATAGAAACCTTTTCCAGGACCTTCTCCTCAGACATGGAACCTGCAGAGACAGAGACGGCACCAGGCTGAGGCTGCTCCTGGAGGCCCCGCCCCCTTCCGGAGGCTCCTCCCCCTCCCGGAGGCCCCTCCCCTTCCTGTAGGCTCCTCCTCCTACAAACACGTGACCACTGGGGGCCAACCTGGGGGTCCAGGGACCTCAGACCTCCAGGTGGCCCCCAGACCACAATATTTAAAAAATCCACACAAACAATTAAAGTGAATATGTAACTGTATCCTGCGTTGGCCTTGAGCAAGGTACTGATAAGATAAAATGATAAAGATCATTTGTTCTTTGTTCCAAGTACTTTATCTGTTTATTTTTTTTACTCTGCGCAGTGAGCAGGCGGGGCAGGGCGGGGCAGGTGTGTGGAGTTCAAACTCTCAACCTGCGAAGCCTCTTCATTGACCATAAAGAAGCTCCCAGTGACTCCTGAACGTCTGTGTTCCACATGACGTCAGCACCCGGCGCTGGAGCCCGATCCGCCCACGTGCCGATCCACCAACCGCTCGTCGCCATGAACCTGCAACAGGCCACGCCCGAACCACGCCCGAAACACCCCCGAACCACGCCCGCTGCGTGGGGAAGCGTCCTGGACGCGTCGGTGCTGTCGCAGAGAGGATCGGACACAACTTTTGATGGTTATTGTGTAAAATAAAAAAATCGTTATTTCTGCTTCTTACTTTGTTTCGACACGTTGACGACGCACGACGTGTCCTGCACCTGACAAATAAACCTCCTCAAGGCCTGGAGTCCGTCTGATCTCCGCAGACTTGAAGTCACACAAGGTCTTGTTCAGTTCATCCAGTTAAAGACGTTGGCACTGCGCGGCTTCACCACGTCACATGGTGTTTGTATTTCACACGACCAGCAGCTCCACCTCCACAACTGACGGATGTAAAAAAACCTTTGAATGGATCAAACTCTTTTGCTGAAACATTTGTTTATATCTCTGCTCCAGTGGCTCAACCACGTTTCATAGGAGCCACCACACCCTCCTCCTCCGCCTGCCGTTACACTGCTGCTTATCACTGTGGGTGGGGCTCGTCCTATCTGCTCCGCCCGAAAACCGCTGAAGCACCGCAGCCACAGGACTCCAACGCAACACCACAACTCGACAAAACTACCACACCACCACCACAAAACCACCATAACACAAAACCACAAAACTACCACAACACCACAAAACTACCACACCGCAACACAAAACGACAACACCACAACACCACCACCACCACCACCACCACACCACCACAACAACAACCACACACCTGGAGACATTGTGAAGGTGTTAAATTATAAAACATGTTTAAACCGTTTGGATGGATTTTCCACACAGTCGTCGTTTCTTTGAGTTTTCATTTTTCATTTAAATCATTTTCTTGTTTCTGTGGAAGCGACGTCGAAACACAAAGAGCAACTGTTTTGTTGGCAAAATTCACACAGAAAATGTTCATTTAATAAATCCATCCAAGGATGCACATTTATGAAAAAACAACCCGAGAACTGAACTTCAGAGTCGCACTGCGGAGTGTTGCTCTGTGGAGTGGTTGCTCTGTGGGATGGTTGCTCTGTGGAGTGGTTGCTCTGTGGGATGGTTGCTCTGTGGGATGGTTGCTCTGTGGGATGGTTGCTCTGTGGGATGGTTGCTCTGTGGAGTGGTTGCTCTGTGGGATGGTTGCTCTGTGGGATGGTTGCTCTGTGGAGTGGTTGCTCTGTGGAGTGGTTGCTCTGTGGAGTGGTTGCTCTGTGGAGTGGTTGCTCTGTGATAAACAGGTCAAAGGTCACAGAAGTCACTTGTTTAATAAAATATTTGACATTTTGTACATTTTGAGAGTGAAGCCGTTCAGGGGGGTAAACCGGAGCATCTCGGGACTTCAAGGCGTTTCAAGCACTTCCTGTCAATCCAGGAAGTCAAGTGAGACGGGAAACAAGGCAGACAGGAAGAGGAAAGCACATGGTGTCCCACACAGACACTCCTAGCTGCGCTGAGCGATGGTTCTCTGGATGTCGGCCATCTTGTTCAGCACCTGGTTCATTGCAGCTTCATCAAACTCCAGACAGATGAACTCAGAGTCCTGAAGGAGAGACAGACAGACAGAGAGAGAGACAGACAGACAGGTTAACATGTAGAACACCAGCACCTTCTAAGTTTACCCGTCGTGCATTTTGTTCCGTCTCTTTCCTTTCTCAACGTCCTGACTTGTAAAAGGCATAAACTGCTCTTTCTATTCAACTCTTTTTTTAAGGACCCCAAAGGAACAGGAAGTGAGTCGAGGGAACAGGAAGTGGGTCGACCAAGAATTGAGCCTGAAGCAGAAACAAAACGGGGACGATCACTTCAGACCAGACTGACAAGGACGGAGGAGGAGGATGAGGAAAGGAGGAATACTGAGATTAGTTGTTGTTGATGATAGATGTATTTTATTGTTTTTTCTCTAGTGTTTATATATTTGTGACGTTGGGTTTGTTGTATATTCACCAAATGTTCTATTGTTCATTCTTAAGTATTATCTGGTTTATATTTAGGGTTATGTTAGTAAAAGTAGGGTTAGGTTAGAAAGGTAGGGTTAGGTTAGTAAAAGTGGGGTTAGGGTCAGGGTTAGGTTAGTTAAGGTTAGGGTTAAGGTTAGGGTTAGGTTAGTTAAGGTTAGGGTTAAGGTTAGGTTAGGGTTAGGTTAGTTAAGGTTAGGGTTAGGTTAGTTAAGGTTAGGGTTAAGGTTAGGTTAGTAAAAGGACGGCACAAAAAATAGGCCCTTCTGTAACAAGGAAGTCTGGGCTGGTGTGGGGGTAAAAACCTTTGATTCAAAACTGATCTTCCCTCCGTCACTGTGTTTGTGTTGGGTGGGGGAAGCTCTTCTATAAAAAGGACAGCCAGTGTTTCCAGACTCTTAGCCTTGTTACTGGGTGCTAATGGACTCCGTCCGATGTTCCGAAGTTCTCCTGGGTAAGATGGAGAACTTCAGAGATGGTGTTTCCTTGTTGTTGGAGGAAGGTGCTGATTTTGGCCTTTTGTGGGTCCTCCGGTTCCAGCAGGATCCTGATCAGGGATCCTGATAAGTGCCGACGGGAAGGTTGCTCCTGCCGCCTCCACCATGTTGTTGTTGTAGCTCCTCTTCATGCTCGTCATGTTTTGCTGGCGTTCGATTAGAAATGCCAGGAGCACCTGGTCCACGTCATCGCTGGTGAGGGTGTTTCTTCGACGGAGTTGGGCTGCAGGTTCCAATCTGGCCCCTGGGTAGCGAGCCCCCTGCAGGCCCCCGGGGTTGGTGCTACGCTCGAATCCCCTGTGACCGGACGCTGCGGTTGGAGCGACCAGGTACCAGATGGTCAGGGTCAGCTCTGCGGACAGGAAATGTTCCCCATCTCCGACTGAGTTTACGTCGTCGTTCTGCTTTTTGTTGATTCCTGGCTCACTTGATTGTTTTGGTAACTATGGTTACTCTGTTGGTTATTTTAGTAACCGTTTTTATTCTTTCAGTCGATCCTCCGGTTTATTGTGTTGGTATGATGTAATATTTATTATTATATTTATATTTATTATTATTATTATATTTATTATTACTACTACATCACAGGGGATGAGAGACGACCCCTGACCCCCCCTGGCCCCCCAACTCTAAATCCAATCAAACTGCATCTCGTAGGATTAACACTGATGAACCCACATGATCCGTGTGTGTGAACAATATGATGCTGTGGTCATGACATCATGTGATGACATCATTATTATTGTTATGGATTCATCCTGCTGTGTTTGGGGATTTCAGAAGCCATGTGGCCCCGTTCCTCCAGCACGGAAACCTGGCTTCCATCCAGCGTGCCCACGAGCAAGGCACCTCTCAGACCGTGCCACTGGGATCAGACAGGACCTGCTGCTCAGCGTCTGCGGACCTCCACCTGGGGAGGACCTCCGGACCTCCACCTGGGGAGGACCTC
Source organism: Zeus faber (assembly GCF_960531495.2). Classification (NCBI taxonomy): domain Eukaryota; kingdom Metazoa; phylum Chordata; class Actinopteri; order Zeiformes; family Zeidae; genus Zeus; species Zeus faber. Next base: position 36,273,328 of record NC_137191.1, on the reverse strand, counting down.
CGGACCTCCACCTGGGGAGGACCTCTGCTCCTCCCTCCTTCTGTCCCCTCTGAATCAGCCCACTTCACTTTCTAACCCTACCCGATATTTAATTTAATTTTGTTTTTACTGCAACACCTGATCCAGACCTGGCAACCCTGGGAAAATACTGCGAGCACCACAACAGTGTAACAGGAAGTCTGTGTTAGTTAGTTACTGCAACTAAATGACTCCATCAGTTATTCACACCGTAGCGTCTGGTAACGAGGATAATCACATGGTAACATGTGCAACTACTACGACTTACTCTGTCCAGTATATACATTCATGTAGTAATACTATATACAGTATAGACATTCATATAGAAATATTATATGCAGTATACACATTCATGTTGTAATGCTATATACTGTATACACATTCATATAGTAATACTTTATACAGTACACAATCATATAGTAATACTATATACAGTATAGACATTCATATAGAAATATTATATGCAGTATACACATTCATGTTGTAATGCTATATACTGTATACACATTCATATAGTAATACTTTATACAGTACACAATCATATAGTAATACTTTATACAGTACACATTCATATAGATTCAAATTGTGATTTTCATCCCACTGTGTTGATAGTAAAACATGAACATTCGATGTTTCCTGTATCTGTGATCAGAGCAGTAAACCTTGTTCTCTCACTGGGTCAACGACAAATATTTCTCTCAAATCATCAAGTTTTTCACCTTTAAGTTCAAATATTCTTTGTGTTGTATTTATCCGGCACCTGCCATCCCAAAATAGATTGCAATCATTGCAAAAAAAAAAAAAAAAAAAAAAAAAAAAGTAATAATCATAAATGTGGATGAAACAACAGAAGCTTCCTGCAGTGACTGGTGATCAATCAATCAATCAATCAATCAATCAATCAATCAATATTGTTTTCATCTCCAACTACGTCCAAACAGACACATCATCTTTCACTTGAGCGTCAGCTACGTCACACTACATCCGTACGGGATTTGAAGCACCAGAGTGCTTTTTCGAGGACGACGGGGAAGGGACGAGAGGGAGAGGGTGGGGACGAGGGGGAGAGGGTGGGGACGAGGGGGAGAGGGTGGGGACGAGGAGGAGAGGGTGGGGACGAGAGGGAGGGTGGGGTTCCCGAACCACAAGCACAAGGTGGGAGCATCTGGTCCGGTCCCAGGGTTGTATTGTAGTTTAAATCCCCAAAACATGTTTAACATGTTTACAGTTTTGTTTTCTGTCGTTAAATGACAGTAATAAATATATTTAGAGTATTTCCAGCTGGTACTTGGTACTGGTATTCGGTCCAGCTGGTATTTGGTAGTATTTGGTCAAGCTGATATTTGGTACCTGGTATTTGGTATTTTTTGTGATGATGGTATTTGGTACTGGTATTTGGGATCTGGTGTTTGGTAGTAATTGGTCCAACTGGTATTTGGTAGTATTTGGTCCAGCTGGTATTTGGCACCTGTTCGTATTTGGTCCTGCTGGTAGTATTTGGTCCAGCTGGTATTTGGTACCTAGTAGGATTTGGACCAGCTGGTATTTGGTAGTATTTGGTCCAGCTGGTATTTGGTACCTGGTAGTATTTGGTTCAGCTGGTATTTGGTACTGGTATTTGGTCGTATTTGGTCCAGCTGGTATTTGGTACCTGGTACTATTTGGTTTGGCTGGTATTTGGTACTGGTATTTGGTACCTGGTAGTATTTGGTTTGGCTGGTATTTGGTGCTGGTATTTGGTACTGGTATTTGGTACCTGGTAGTATTTGGTTTGGCTGGTATTTGGTACTGGTATTTGGTACCTGGTAGTATTTGGTTTGGCTGGTATTAGGTACTGGTATTTGATCGTATTTGGTCCAGCTGGTATTTGGTCACACTGGCATTTGGTAGTATTTGTTATTTCCACCTACATTGCGTGGCTGTACATGTTTGCAGCTCTTCCTGATCTTTCTACTTTCAACATCTGATCCATGTCTGTTTTCCCTTATTGCCACATTCCGTGTCGTCTTTGAAATACTTTTGTTGGTTGAGTTTGGTTGGTTAAGCTCGCAGCGTAAATACTTGTCCTCTCGGACGAGAGCTTCTTCTGATTAAAGAATGTTATTCTCCCTTCTAAGTCGCTTTGGATAAAAGCGTCGGCTCAATGACTAAATGTAAATGTAAATGTAAACTCAAGTTTCATCCGATTTGATGCTGTTGTGTTTCCTGTACGTCCTCAGCGTACAGGCGGCTACGTCACGCGCTGGTGTTCCGTGCGTTTCCTCACCTGCTCCGCTCGGCCCAGCTCCAGCTCCACAAGGGCCAGGGGCCCCGCGGGGCCCGCGTCCCCCCGGCCGGCGGCGGCCTGGAGGTCCACCCTCCAGGAGAGGCCCCTGAGGCCCGGCTCCCAGCGGCTCCGGGCCAGGAGCGACTCCCGCACGCGGCCCCGCTGGCTCCTCCAGAAGCGGGACAGGGCGGCGGCCTGATGGGCGCTCACCGCCGCCACGCCCTGCTT
>NC_137191.1:36193316-36265816 GCF_960531495.2 Zeus faber | reverse complement strand
GCTTGAGCTCAGATATTTACTACTTTAAGCTTAATTTTGTCTCCGTTGACGTGGTAGAACAGAGCGTGCTCAGTGCTGACGTGCTCCTCCCAGCAGAGCTCCCACAGACAAAATCATTTCTCCAACAAAACCTCCACAAGGCTCCACCTCCACGGCCGAGCTTCTCCAGGAGACACCGTGTTTTATTACATCCCACCCGAACTGCCACTGTCCCCCCGTACCCCCCGAAAGGCTTTGGAATTCCACTCCAGCTGCCATCCCATAAACACGTCAGAATGCCTCCGCGGCAGCTTGACCTCCCTCCAGCCTCGTGTGGGGAAACTGGCTCAGAGTCAAAAAAAAAAAAAAAAAAAAAAAAACCTTCAAAAGTTTCTTGTTTCGAAATCAAGCAGCTTCCTGTCAAACTGTCAAACCACTGACGTACAGTGTGTGTGTGTGTGTCAAAGTGTGTGCATGTGTACATGAGTGTGTCTGTGCGAGTGTGTGTGTTTTTTTGTGCGAGTGTGTGTGAGAATGCGTGTTTTTGTGTGTGAGAGTGTGCGAGTGCGTGTGTTTGTGTGTGAGAGTGTGTTTTTGTGTGTGAGTGTGTGTGTGTGCGCGAGTGTTTTTGTGTGTGAGAGTGTGTGTGTTTTTGTGTGTGTGTGTGCATCTGAGTTTTTTGTGTGTGTGTGTGTGTGTGTGTGCGTGGGTCTGAGTTTTTTGTGTGTGTGTGTGTGTGTGTGCGTCTGAGTTTTTTGTGTGTGTGTGTGCGTGCGTCTGAGTTTTTGCGTGTGTGTGTCTCAGTTTTTGTGTGTGTGTGTGTGTGTGTGTTTTTGTGTGTGTGTGTGCGAGTGCGTGTGTTTTTGTGTGAGAGAGTGCGTGTGTTTGTGTGTGAGAGTGTGTTTTTGTGTGTGAGTGTGTGTGTGCGAGTGTTTTTGTGTGTGAGAGTGTGTTTTTGTGTGTGTGTGTGTGCGTCTGAGTTTTTTGTGTGTGTGTGTGTGTGTGTGCGTGCGTCTGAGTTTTTTGTGTGTGTGTGTGTGTGCGTCTGAGTTTTTTGTGTGTGTGTGTGTGTGTGTGTGTGTGTCAGAGTTTTTTGTGTGTGTGTGTGTGTGTGTGTGCGTCTGAGTTTTTGTGTGTGTGCGTGAGAGTGTCTGTGTGTTTTTGTGTGTGTGTGTGTGTGTGTGTGTGTGTGTGTGTGCACGTACAGCGTTGAGCAGACTGCTGGTCCTGCTCAGCTCCAGGCGGTGAGCCACCAGCTCAGGCTGCAGGCTGCTCTGCTCACTCAGCAGGTTGGTGACCAGGACGCCCACCAGGCTGGAGAAGCTGGAACCAGACAGAACCTGAGCCTGCACCTGGGGAGAGAAGACAGAGGCCATCACACCCACACTGGTGCTGAGTGGGTGAGTGAGTGAGTCTGTGAGTGAGTGAGTGAGTGAGTGAGTGAGTGAGTGAGTGTGTGTGTGTGTGTGCGCGCACCTTGTGCAGGAAGCAGGTGAGGAAGGAGTACGCCACGTTGTTGTTGAGGAAGCTCCTCTCGTCCATCAGGATGCACTTCATGTATTCACCAAACGCTGGATCCTCACACAGCAGCTTGACACAGGTGCTGGCCAGCGCTGACTGGGGGGAGGGGAGGGAGGGAGGGGGGAAGCAGGGATGAGAGAGAGTTAAATGTTACTACACTGATCCAAATACAGTTTACTGTCTGTGTTTTTAGTGTGTGTGTGTTTTTACTGTGTGTGTGTTCTTAGTGTGTGTTTTTAGTGTGTGTTTTTAGTGTGCGTGTGTGTGTGTTACCTGTGACTGGCAGAGCTCAGTCCACAGTTTGGGAAACAGCGCCAGGTGAAGGGGAAGTCCTTCGTACGCAATCAAGACGCCTGCACAGGAAGCAGAAAGACAGGAACCCAGATGCAGTGAACCCTCCAATACGGTGCTTTACTTTCATACATCCCAGGAATCAATTGGGAGAATAATCAACATTTGATGTTATCAATCAAGGAAATAAAAAAAAACATTTAATTAAAAATCTGGACATTTCCAGAATATTATTATAGTATTATTATTATTATTGTAAGAATCAACAGTGGACTAAAATGCATCAATGCTAAACTGTGACCAAGTAGTAGCCTGTTTACATCAACCATCCAGGTATTGAACAGAGAACATAGATTATATAGAATATATAAACATGTAGGATATATAAAATATATGAAACATGTAGGATACCTAAAGTATATAAAACATGTAGGATATATAAAATATATAACATATGGAGGATATAGTTAATATATACACAGAACACAGATGCCTCATTATTAATAGTAGTGTTTTGATGAGGGCACAGAAGCGTAGTGAGTCCAGTCTGAAGCTTTCTGCACCACAGCACTTAGAGGTCACTCAAAGGTCACTTAGAGGTCACTCAGAGGTGGCGTGCACGCACTCAGTTTGACCAGCGTGTCGGTGAACTTCTCGCAGTTGATGGCGACGCGGCACAGCAGGTGGATGAACTGGTGGTAGGACAGGAAGTAGTCCAGCAGCATGTGGTCGTACACCTCGTCCTTCCCCTGAAAATCAAGTCCCACAGACACAGTCAACCACCGCAGCTACAGAACACCACCACATGCGTCGCCTCGGCGTCTTCTCAAGGGTATTTGGGAAGCGGGGCAGTGCAGGGCCTCGCACCTTGCTGGTCTCCACCATGGAGGGCAGCAGACACATGTTGAGCTCTGGTCTGGGGGGACGGATGTTGTTCTTCCCTCCCATCAGCTTGATGTTCTCTCTGCAGGGGAGGTAGGGTCCGAACGACACTGCGCGCACACACACACACACACACACACACACACACACACACACACACACACACACACACACACACACACACACACACACACACACACACACACACACACACACACACACACACACACACACACACACACACACACGCTAAACTGAAAGGAGGCGGAGGCACGTACATGCGACTCATTCCAGATGTCGCTGAATAAAAATAAAAGAGTCTGAAAGGTGGGATTTTATGTTACTGGGGATGTTGCTGTGGTGGTAGGTGCAGTGGTTGTGCTGCAGGAAGGGCACCAGCGTGTGCAGGAAGTCGTGAGGACTCAGCAGAACCAGCTCCTTCAGCACGTCTGGAGGGAAAAAGAGGAAACACTTGAGACGGTAAAAAAATAAAATAAAAGGTCACGCGAAGCCAGGAGCAAAGCGGGCGGGGCCGAGAAACCAGCGTTGAAACCAGCGTTGAAACCAGCGTTGACGGAGACGTGGCATTACGGGGCGTTAAGACCCCGGTAATGATGTGGCGCAAGGCACCGTGATCAGGGGGCGAGGCCAGCTGCGCGAGCCAGACGTACCGAGCGGCGGCCGCGTTTGAAGCCTCGGCTTCGGCTCCGCCGGCGTTCCCGCCTGAGCCAAAGCCGAGGCTTCAAACGGTCTCCAGGGAACAGGCCACGGCACAGACAGCTCTGCGTACGGCTTCAACCGTCACTATTTTCTATCAGGCTCCGACGCAGAGCTGCTGTGAAGCCTGGTTTTCACGGCTGGGGATCGATATGGCGATGTCGTGCGTGGTGTGCGTGTTACCCAGGCAGGCGTTGCGGAGCTCGGTCGGGCTGTAGGAGTTGAGCAGCGTGAGCAGCTTGTGGGCGAAGTCGATCCTCTCCTGCCACTGGATGAGAGCCTGCTTCACATCTGCACAACACAGGAGACAACTGAACACCAAGGAGAGCCCACGACCGCGACCACCAGTTGGAAAACCCGCCAGCCGACCGAGGTTCCTCAAGTCGGGCGGTCGTCTCTTCTTTTTGTCAGTCTGCGTTTGTTACAACAACAGGATGAAACAGAATCTTACAAAATGCGCGGGGATAACATTTCAATGAGGGATGATAAGAGGAATCATAAATATATCTTTATGTGTGTGTGAGTGACCGGGGCAGGACTCGTTACGCAGGGTTCCACAGCTCCAGGTGAATTTTATTTTAATATTTATTTAATTTACTCAGTTTCCTGCTGCTGCGTCGATCACAGATCGGTCCTGAAAAGATCCCGCCCGTGTTCTCGCGGTCCGGTGGCAAACGTCCCGCGGCCCGGCACGGTCCGTGGGCCGGCAGTTGGGAATCTCTGCGCCAGAGGACACTCCCTCGGTGGTGGTGGTGGTTATTTCCCACTCTCATCTCCACATGGGTGTTCTTACTGGACGTTGTGGTGATGGCTACGCACTGTCCTTGTACTCAGTGATGCTGAGGAGACTTGGAACAGTGATGGATTACTTCCCCTCAATGTCTGATCAACTTCTACTCAACTCTATTGATCATCACATGCGGACTGATCCACCAACGTCAGCCAAAACATTCGTGGGCCCACAGATTTTTCCATGGTGTTCCGCTCAGGGCTTTATCCTCAAGCCATCTTGTTCCAACTTTGAGGTCAGCTGCAGATGGTCGCTCCGCTGGGAGGCCCCGCTGCCTTCCGAGTTTTAACTTTCTATTTGACATCTGGAGACGCTGCTTCGGCATTTCCAGACATTTCTTCTTCCTCATGATGTCGCCTGCTTTCTGAAGTGGACCTAGGTCTTCATCCCGGTGATCACCAGCTCAACCCCATTCTGCCCCCCCCCCCCCCACGCTCGGAACAGGGTCTTGGTCCTTGGGCGACAGTCTTCCAGGCCATGGCCATGTCAGGTTCCCTTCATGGTGAACGTAGGTATTGTGGCACCTGATGCCTCCTACTCCTTCACAAGCTCCTCTGTCACCATCCGGGGCTTCAGTTGAACCCCTTCCCACCAAAATTTGCTGGGCCTGGGAGTTGGTTTGAGGCTCCTTCCTGAATGATGCCGTGTCTGCGCGGCCCCAAGAGTTTTCCATTTCTCATGCAATTGTTTGCACAGGTGCTCGTGGTAACTTCGGTTGTTTGGAAATTGCTCCTAAGGAGGAACCGGACATGTGGAGGTCCACAATTATTTTTCCGAGGTCTCGGCCGAGGGGCTCGGATGTTCCCGCGGTATCAGGGGGCGAAAAGGCACAGGCTCTGAAGCTAGGCCTTTAAATACACCCACAGTTGCCAAATAACTCCTAATTATGACAACTGGCCAATGGGAAGCTTCTCAAAAGACTGTTTAGCGACAGTCAACTTGGTGTATGTATGTAACTTTTGGAATTTTGCAAAAAGTGAATTCAAGCTGAAATAAACATATCTGTTATGGATTCTTTTAAAATGACATCTGACATGAGCAAAGTAGAAGCCTTCATTGACTCCACCAAAGAAATGTGTGGCCACAGCCGAGGTGTACCTCAACTTTTGGCCCCAGCTGCTCTCACGACGGGGACTGACTGGTTCGCCGTGGCCGTGTGTCTGGGGTGCAGCGGTGCAGGAAGGCCGTGCGGCCGGAGGACTCACCCTTGCGCTGCAGGTAGGGCCGCGTGGCTTTGAGGACGGACAGGAAGATGGAGAGCAGCTCCACCAGGTCCCCGGTGACGTGGCACGCCGTGGCCTCGTGGTACATCATGTGGAGCGTGTTGAACGACTACACAGGACACACTGCGTTAACGCGCGGCCGCCAGTGTCCGCCTCCACGCGCGCGAGGACTTCTCAAAGTCACAACGTTTGAGCACTCGACCACCGGAGGGCGCTCCGGTCCATCATAACCGGATCAAAACAAACCAAGGACGCCAACGAGACTCTTTTACATTCCACGTTCCCTATAAACATTCAGGACTGTGAAATTTTCAGTTGGTTTCACCCGTTACCTCGGTCATGAGGATGAGTCCTCTGTTGAAGACCACCAGCAGCCTGTCCTCGTCGTTCTCCAGCAGGACTCGGAAGGCACTGGAGGGGGACGGAGACGCGGTGTGAGGCTGGGAGAGCTCCAGGACGCTCGGCTCAACATGATTCGCTCAAGTCCTAATTGCGTTTGCCTCGTTGGGCTCCAACTATCAGTTTCCTTCTCTGCCGCCCGTTCCCAACCCACTTTTACCATTAACCCTTTCCAATAACCATTTTCCCGACAAGTTCTTATCAGGAAAATGTATTTATACAGTATGTAATGATATTGTTGGTCGGCTTTTGTCAACAGGGTGGACGGAGACTTGGCAAGAAGACAGAATCTCAATGGCTTTGTACAGAACCGTATGTGTTCAGTCTTTAGCATCAAAAATCATGGGCTAATCCTTCGTTAACTCGTGGTGTCTGTGGTTTTCTGTGTCCCGGTGAGTGTGTGTTTTGGGACCTGATGAGAGTGGTCCAGCAGGATCTCCCGTCCAGGCACCGCAGGTAGCAGCTGATGGTGGTCTTCTTAAACTGCTTGACGTCATCCAGCTCCTCCTCCCTCATGTCGGCTCGCTGGGTCACAAACAGCTGCATCAGGTTGAAGAGCTCCTCCACCGCCTGCAGGGGGCAGCACGTCACGCAGAACCATGTTCGATTTGAGCTCATCGCAACATGTTTGTGAAGGCCTTTGATTCTCCAGTCATACTGTTTGAGGGTTATATTTAATGTCAGGTTTATTGGACATTCATCTTTCCGCGTCACTGTTTGTTTCACAAGTCACTGTATGGGACTGTATTTCATTTTTAGACATGACCTTTTATTTTTCAGGTGTTTTTCATTGTTGCCTCTGTTTATTAAATTGTTTTTTACTGTTATTTTTATCGGGTAAAGTTAACCGCTGGGTTTATTGCATATTTTCCAAATTTTCCATATATTGCCTTTTTTTTTGCAGATTTTCATTTCATTGCTTTGTTATTATTTTGCCTACTGTGTTGATGTGAGCTTCTGGGACATTGCCATTTCCCCTCAGGGATGAATATAGTACCTATCTACTGTATATATACTTATGCTTCTATTCAAATTTTGTGGGAATTTTGTTTTAGAAGTTGAAATAGGTTAAATGTTTTCATCAGTTTGGTTGAAGCAAATAAACGGTCTACGTTTATGATCCAATATTCATGGATTTCCTTCACTCTGTGGAAGTGTCTTATTACAGTATGACAGTGGCATGAAACTGCTTTAAATTGTGAATTTCAATTATTTGTATGATAATTGTCAATTAAAATGTAATGATCGTGACAGCCCTTGTCTATACTGTTGTATCAGCCTAGACTTCAGAATGGGTACTGGTACTGGCAAGGTGGCATGGGCACATCCCATTAGAGGGAGCACAGGTCTATCACAATGTGATCAAATCAAACCAATTCATGCTTTTCTCCCCCTCAGGGCTCTAACAAGGTGCACGCACCCCGGGGTACTGGCTGGCGTGCGGCGTCAGATTCTTGAAGGCCCACTGGATGTTCTGGTGTGAGGCCAGCTGGCGCGTGAAGGCGGGCGACTGCGCGCAGCACATGCGCAGGATGCCGTAGTAGGCGGGCAGCATGCCGCGGTTGAACAGCACCACCTCCTGGTCGTCGTGGTCGGCCAGGATGTAGTTGAAGGCGATGTTCTTGGTCACCACGGGGTTCTGCACCACCAGGCGCACGTTCTCCGGACACTCCACGCACACGTTGTACCAGAAGGACAGCAGCGCCTGCTTGTTGTGGTTGGTGGCGATTGCCGGCTCTGACAGCTTGGGCTGGAAGGGAGAGGAGTTGGGGGTGAGACAGGTGCTCTGGCTTAGACCGCACACATGCACACGCACACACACACACACACACACACACACACACACACACACACACACACACGTTTTGGTGACTGAATGGTATGTTTTCAGTTTGTGGATGTATAAATGTTAAAAACAATAATAATAAAAACATCACCCAGCTTTTGAACAGACTCCAAACAGAGTTTGAAAAAGACACCCAACAAGCTCTACCTGGAAGAGGTTCCACAGGTCCATGAAATATCCAGAGAACATGAGCTTCTCGGTCTTGGAGATGAGGCAGTAGGTCATGAAGCTGAAGTACTGCACCAGCTTGGTGGTGCCGTGCACGCCGGCGTCCACGTAGAGCTTGGCCCGCGCCAGCAGGCCCAGCAGCAGGTTGTAGACCTGGTGCAGCACCACGGTGGTGTCCTGGGACAGCGGCAGCTCCCTGGTAGGGAGGTGCAGGGAGCGGGTGGAGCGGAACATCTGGCGGAAGGAGTTGCTGGGGATGAGCGAGACCAGGAGGTAGGCGGCGGCTACGGAGAGAGACCAGGGTCAGAACACCTCCTGATGACCTGCAGAAGGGCTTCCCACACTCAGGCTTTGTCAAACCTTCCAGAAATGTTTCCGCTCTGTTGTACAAATATCAGCGTCTTACATGTGCGCACGCGGGGGTAGTTGTGGGCGAGCAGGAAGCGCTCCACCCAGTTCTCCATGTTCTGCAAGACCCAGCTGTGGGCCAGCTTGTTCCTTGGGGTTTGGACCGCCAGCCAGTCCAAACACTGGGACGGGTTGTACTCTATCACCTGAGAGAACACACACACACACACACACACACACACACACACACACACACACACACACACACACACACACACACACACACACACACACACACACACACACACACACACACACACACACACACACACACACACACACAATTTGCTTTTTTTGGCAGACCACCGGACCCCCACGGTGAGAACCACTGGTCTCTCTTCGGTTCTCATTCGTTGACAGAGTCAGTTAAAGCTGAACAGGAGTATTTTGGGATGTTTGTACCTCCCAGATCCTCTGCAGGATGTAGGAGGCGAAGGAGGGCATCCCAGGAGGCCCGCCGGCAAACTCCATCAGCATGGTCAGCAGCTTAAAGAAGGGATTGGCCGCCTGGGGGAGGCAGGGAGGCGGAGTCTCCTTTTAAAATACACTCAGGTAAAAATAAGCCCTTTCTAAAATCTTGTAAATAGCGACTCGGCACCTCAGACGAGTATTGCCAGTGTGACACAGCCACCTGGTGTGGGTGTGGGTTCTCACCTCTGGAGTGAGCTTCGCGATGGAGGTGAAGAGCATGGACACAATCTGAGGTGAGGAAGGAGAAAGAGGAAAAAGACAAAAGTGCTCACAAAACTGCAGAGATGTTAATGACACTGTCGCGGCGCGGCGCGTGGGGGACCTACGTGCTCAGCCAGGCGGTTGTTATAGCGACAGAGGCTGAATATTAGGTTGCAGGTCTGCCGGATGTTGATGCCGTCCCTGATGTGCTGGAAGAGGAAGGGGAAGCCCTTTCCCCCGGTGAGGGCGGCCATGTCGCTCTGAGAGAGAGTCAGGTGTCTGGGGGGGGGGGGGGTTAGCAGAAGAGGAAGAGGTCATATGGACGCACAGTACATATTATCACCCCCCCCACCCAAGCCGAGGTAGCTCCTTGTGGAAACACTACAGCTTTAGTCCATAGACGGCGCCAACGTCACTGAAAAATCCAAAACAACCTTTTAAAATGACTTTCTTTCTCTGAAGAGGTGAAAGGTCAGGTCGGGCCGGGGTGGGGTTCCTACCTCTCCGAGCGGGACTGCTCCACCAACAGAGCGATGAGGGCGATCATCTTCTCCAGCGCCGCCGGACGATACTTCTCCTCCGCCAGGGACAGGATGTCTTCCTCCTCTTCCTCCTCCTCTCCCTCTTCCTCCGACAGCACCTCCACCTGGGGCTGGAAGGAAACGCGAACACAGCAAGGTGAACACCAGCTTCCAGCAGGCTCCAGATATCGGGCCCTCCAAGAAACCTCAATTGCGGTAATTAATGCACCTTTAAATCTCTGCAATATTTGTGAGACCTTGCAATTTTGCCAAGAGATAAAAACTAATGTCAGATGGAAAAATAACGCAAACGTTCACATCTATCAACTAATGTTGATGCACTGCCGACTAGTAAACCCAGTACGTGCGGCTAACAAAGAGTGAGCTCCATAACAAGTGACTGAGGTTGTGATGAAAGTTAAAAGTCAAAACCATCCTGGTTCATCTGAGCTGCACTTCCCGTGTGTGAACTTACGTTCTCTGGACCCTTGGTTCCCATGTAGAAATGCACCATGATGGAGATGGCTTGCAGTGACAGCAGGAACTGGCTCTGTGGGCAGAGGACACACACTAAATCAAATACTGTTTTTTGAGACACATTTTTGTTCGAGCAGAGCAGAGGCAGAGCAGTAACAGAGCGGAGGCGGAGTAAAGCAGCTTACCTCCTCCTCTCCCATCTTGGCAAACTCGTACAGAAAGGCAAAGTACTCGGTGAGGTGCTTGCTGTGGGGTTTAACTCCGTGCTCCATGATGGACAGCAGCGTCTTGACGAAGCGCGTGACGCACGAGCGGCTGCCGATGTCCTCCACCGAGCCGTCCATGTCGTCCGAGCTGCACGCAGGGAGAGAAACCATCAGCCGCCCTGGTGGGTACTGCCGTGCTCGAGGGCACCTCGGCAGCCAGAGTTCACCTTTTTTGGCCACCTGAGATTTTTGTCCGACCCATTCATCATCATCATCATCAATCACTTTCTCTCTCTCTCTCCCTCCGCCCGCCACCCTCTTTCTTGGTCCCCTTACGTACCCATCCTCCATGCCAGGCTGCAGGTACAGGTGAGCGTGCACGGGCCTCAGCCTCTGGATGACGTGGATGCACAACCTCTGGAACATCTGCAGCAGAGCAGCACAGGGGGGTGAGCACTACACTCTAAATATTAGTAGTAATAACTTCATCCAACGGGGCGTTGAGGAGCGACTTGCCTGTCGGACGATCTGGTTGGGACATTTGATCAGAATCTGCATGGGCCACCAGTTGTCGTCCGCCATGCGATCCAAAAACCACTGAAACAGGAGGAAGCTGTCAGACCTTAAGAGGATGTGCGGGGCCTTAACTGCATTGTGATCACAGAAACGGTTCCTCTGTTTATTATTGAGTTCATGGGTGACCTCTGACCTCGCAGGCTGCCTGGCTGTTGTTGAACTGTTTTGTGAGCAGCTCAATCCACTGCAGCATGGTGGGCTGTGAAGGCACACACACACACACACACACACACACACACACACACAGACACACAGACACACACACACACACACACACACGTTAAAAACAACACACATACACCTAGGAGCAGCTTGGTGTGGTTAATCAATTCTTACCAATTTTAACATTGCGCATGGCATTCACAGACTCTGTCATACAGGTGAACACGCTGAGGCATTAAAGTGCCACCTCCTCTTACCTTCTCCTTGGAGTGGATGAAGGTCTCCAGGACAAACGATGTGCTGAGCTGCAGAACAACCAGGAAAACAAAGCATCATCCTGAGAAATGTTCACGCTTTGTTCGACCCGAAGCACCATGGGGCAACGTGGAGCACACACACACACACGCACGCACGCACGCACGCACACACACACACACAGTTTGTAATGTGATGATGTTTGCGCTGCGTCTCACCTTGGCGGTCATCAGAGAGATGGCCTTGGGGTCAGGTAAGGTGCTGGGGATGCTGCTGCAGAGCTGCCACATAAACCTGGAACGTCAGGAGGTCGTGGTTAGAGACAAAACATCCTTTAAAAACCGTGCGTCGCTCTGCTATTCACACCCATCAAGGAACGTGAAGAGAAGCCTAAAACAATGAAGCGATGACAGCGGTTTGAATGAGAAGGTGCAGCATTCCTGAGGTCTTTACAAGCACCTCTGTTTCATCTTGTGTTCTTCTATTGACAGATTGTGCCGTCACCTACCCAAAGTATGTGTGCTCAAATATGTTCTTGTCCTGCAGGAACTGCATGTTGTCGTGCCAAATCCACTGGAAGGAAAGACACAGCGAGGGTAATGGCATGGATCAACTTTAATCCTGCAAATATTGAACTTCAGGCCCTACGCTGCTTTAGAATTAAAGAAAAAAAAAAATCTCTGCCTGGCTCCCCCTCCATCTCGAGCTCAGTGATGACGCATCCCATTACTTTTGACAATCGGTTGTTTCGGTATCAAAATCTTGCAACGAGGCCACAGAGTGTTTCAATACTCACATCGGTTCCACAAAATAATCATATTCAAAAGCCATAAGCCTGTTCCCTGGATGTGGGCTCAGCCGGATGGAACCCTGATCACCGACGGCAGGTGGACGTTCATCCACTGGGCTGGACGACGATACAGGTTTTTGACGGACGGACACCCTCCCGCAGTGCTCTACTCTACATCTACTCCACCAAGCATCAGATTCTACAGGGAGCGCGTCTCCTTTACCTCCAGCAGATCTGGAGACACGTTGAAGCTGAAGTCCTTCCCGTTGTCGTCCTCCAGCTCCACCCTCTTGTAGAACAGCATGTAGGCGCTGTGCGTCTGTGGGGAAACGGGCACTCAGCACTGTCAGCAGCTCTGTCTTTACATCTGAATCCTAAAGCTAGATCCTGTCTAAGATCCTTCTCAAGCAGGTGGAAACTTAAAGTAGCCACATCCAGACTTTGTAAATATTCTCAACTTTTCATCTCAGGAAGAGACTCGATGTCACTTCTTGCAAATGTATTTATTTATTTATTAGAAGCCAACAATTGAATACCCTTAAAAAAATGTTCAAACTTTTAAATGCAATTAATCTTCTCTGCATTTATTTACTCTAAACTGATTTCATACTTGCAGACTTTCTAACAACACAGAAAGAGGATAAAAATCCTCCCATGCCGACTCACCTTCTCAAACGAGAAGTCCATGAACTTGTCAGTCACTGAGTCGTACGTCTTCGTCTGAAGAATAAATAACAAAACGTTACCAAAGTGAAGAGCTGAGAGCCAATCCGTACTCCACATGAAGTGCAAACGACATAAAAGAAGTGTGGCATGCAGGTCTGAACATTTATTTTTTTGCCTTTTTAGTCGCCTGGTTTGTAACACCACAAGGTGTCACTGGGACGGAATAAGGTTCAGTTTTGCATTTCAAATCAGATCAAAATATCAACCTGAATAATATACATCATCATCATCATCATCATTTAACAGACGTCTTTTTCCAAAGCAACTTACAATTACTCCGACACTGATGGATGCAGCCATCAAGAGCCATGAGGGCTTAAGTGCCCTGCTCAAGGACACAAGCAAGACAGTGTCCTTCAGCATGCTAGCAGGAGGAGCCGGGCATCGAACAGGCAACCTCTCCCCCTGAGCTACTGCCCCAGTAGCAGTGCAGGTATAGTGTTACTGTCGTGCAGGTGTAGTCTTACTGTCGTGCAGGTGTAGTCTTACTGTAGTGCAGGTGTAGTGTCACTGTAGTGCAGGTGTAGTGTCACCGTAGTGCAGGTGTAACATCACTCTAGTACAGGTGTAGTGTTACTGTCGTGCAGGTATAGTGTTACTGTAGTGCAGGTATAGTGCAGGTGTAGTCTTACTGTAGTGCAGGTGTAGTGTCACTGTAGTGCAGGTGTAGTGTCACCGTAGTGTAGGTGTAGTGTCACTGTAGTGCAGGTGTAACACCATTCTGGTGCAGGTGTAGCGTTACTGTCGTGCAGGTATAGTGTTACTGTAGTGAAGGTATAGTGCAGGTGTAGTCTTACTGTAGTGCAGGTGTAGTGTCACCGTAGTGCAGGTGTAGTGTCACCGTAGTGCAGGTGTAGTGTCATCGTAGTGCAGGTGTAGTGTCACCGTAGTGCAGGTGTAGTGTCACTGTAGTGCAGGTGTAGTGTCACCGTAGTGCAGGTGTAGTGTCACTGTAGTGTAGGTGTAGTGTCACTGTAGTGTAGGTGTAGTGTCACTGTAGTGCAGGTGTAGTGTCACCGTAGTGCAGGTGTAGTGTCACCGTAATGCAGGTGTAGTGTCACCCTTGTGCCACCGTAGTGCAGGTGTAGCTCACCGTCATCTCTCCACCGAAGCACTCGGAGGCCAGCTGGTTGGAGTCGAACGGCTTCACCTCGGCATCGTTAAATAGATACCTGCAAGGGAACAGAGACAGTTCTACTAGAACATCAAACACATTGTACGATGAGGTTCTTTATAGAGCTGCTCTAAAACATCAAATTATACTTTTAAAAGTTACTCAAACAATAATTGATGAATCTCGTATATCCCTTTCCCTTTCTTTGTCACTAGTGGGAAAGGTTACACCTGGGTTTCATTCCCGGCTCAAATGACCCTGCAATAGCAGGCCAGAACAGGGGACCGGCAGCAGGGCATCCCAGCACAGGGGTGTGGGAGCTGGTCCGTGTCCTGCTCTGGGAGCCTCACCACTTGTTGTTCTTGTAGGCGTGGGGGTTGACGATGTCCCTGATGAAGCTGTAGTAATGGCCACCGTCAGCCGTGCCCGTGTGCACCGTGACGCCGATCAGGTCGTACTCGTAGCTCTCCGTCACCTTGGACCCGCCCTCCTCCCGGAAACCTGGAGAACAGCCAGAAAAAAGGGCGTCACCAAACGGAAGGTCTACAGAGGCGGGGGCGGTCAGAAAAGGGGGCGTGTCGGAGCGGCGTACCCTCCTTGCGCTCGCCCTTCCCCATCAGGAAGTCCTCGGTGTAGGGCGTCATGTCCAGGCGCAGCGGGAAGGAGAAGTGTGTGTTGACCTTCTCCTTCATCATGGTCACCATGTTGAAGGTGTAGCGCATGGTGTTGAAGCTCAGGATGCTGGGCAGCCGCTTGAAGCACGCCCTGCGGGGGGCAGAGACACCTTTCAACGGGGTAATGTCATTTTCCCGCCAGCGTCACGCTTGAACCTGGAAAGCATGGTGACGTTGTTTCCAGGATCTGACAAAGTCCTTCTTGTCTCTCTTCTGGATCCATTCACGGATCTAAAATATTCCCGATTAAATACGATAAAAATATCCAATTGTTTACAACTCGGTTCTTTGACAAATTGATTTAATTTCGCTTCTCATACCTCATGCACCTCATACATGACACCACCCAGAAAGTGGATACAAACATTCGATACCACTTCTATACGACAAAACTATCCATTGTACTCTGTTTTCTTTGGTGTCATTTTTTATTCCCTCCTCATTTCTATCTTTCAAATCTCACACTGTATTGGCAAGTCCCACCCCCCCCCCACATTGTGTTCTCAGTCCTTATTGGTGAGGTTTATTTCCGATCGGAGCGGGGTCCCACCTCTTCTCGGCGCGGACCTTCTTGCCGCACTGGGAGCAGGTGTACATGTTGTCGCCCTCCAGGGTGTCCTTGATGGTCACCTCGTCCAGAGACTCCTGGACGCAGGGAGAAGGGGAGGAGACACGTCAAGACCCGCCCGCCCTCTCCGTTGGGGCCGTCACCCCGGCCCCCCGGGGACAGTGATGCACAGTTTGTTGTTGTTGCTGTCTGTGGTTCATTTGCAGCGTGGCGGCACTCACGTAGATGTTTTTCATGTCGGCGACCTGGCAGCGGACAGTGTAGAACTCCTCGGCCGTCTGGCTGACGTGGTCGCAGTCCTGGAAGAGACAAGAGGTGCTGGAATTCCGACAGGACGAGCCGAGGCTGGGCGGCGTCAAAGGATCGGCGCTCTAGTTTTCAAACCAGGCCTTCTTAAAATGTTGGTTTCTATGGTTTAGAACTGTGCAGTCCAGTGGCATGCTGCATTGAAGTATGTGTTCATGACATGGTTGTGATAAATGGTGGAACTAACATTTTCATATGGACTGGGGTGAAAAATTGTGAATTTATCCTTTTATTTCGTCATTTTACATTTTAGAAGAGGCCAAGTTAAAGCAGAACAAAATATGTCAAATCTGTGACAATCGCCATCCTACAGAAAATTCTTGGGATGTATTTATTGAAGTATTTTATGACAAATTCAATCGTTTTACCATTGTTACGCCACGGAGACTCTAGTGCACAATATTCATGCAACACAACTCTTCTTGAGTTTAAGGTTGAAGAGCACTTCAATGTAAAAGTCGCTGTTGCTTCAATGTTAAGTCGCTTTGGATAAAAGCGTCCGCTAAATGTAATGTAATGTAATGTAAAGATGTTGCTGCTGGACAATGAGGAGAGCAGCTTCCTACCAGAGACACCACGTTGTTGGTGATGACTCCTCCAAACAGTGTCTTCACCGTGTTTTTCTGAGAGAAGACACAAGGCTTGCAGTTTAGGAGGGGGGGAATCAGAAACTGTACTGTCGGAGTGTGTGTGTGTGTGCGTGTGTGTACCAGGTCATGGGACATCTCCTCGATCTTGGTGATGAGGTCTGTGAAGAACTCTGTCATGTCCTTCTGCTCCCCGGTGTTGAGCGGCTGCTTGTCCATGGTGTAGGTCTTACAGAACGGACGGGGGTTGTACGCCTTGCGCTCGCTCTCCTGCGCGCCAGCACAAAAAAAAAAAAAAACAGGGTCAAGAGGAAAGCCAGCGTCCAATGGCCTCAGCTATGTTCTTCGTACAACCAGCGCTCAGTGACCGTGTGGGGACGAGGGAGAGGAAACCTTGTCAAACCCACCATCAGATACGTGAACATCTTCTGCAGCTCCAGCAGCGTGGTCTTGTGCTTGATCTCCTCAGCATACTGGAACACACACACACACACACACACACACACACACACACACACACACACACACACACACACACACACACACACACACACACACACACACACACACACACACACACACACACACACACACACAATATTGCTTTAAGGCTTCCAGGAATTTCCACAGAAAGGTCACTACAGTATTAGAGCAGGACAGAAGTTGGTGCAGAAACAGGAGCCAGTTTGTGTTGGTCATGTCATGTCACTCTTCTGGAAGCAGGTTGTTCTTTACAGGGGCGTGGACTCGGAGGGACAGACCTTAGCGGTGAAGACGGCCTGCCGGGCCTCGGGGATCATGTAAAGCTGCTGGATGGTGGAGGCCAGGTAGCAGGTGGCTCCCAGGTTGGTCAGGCCCACGAAGCGGCACTCCGCACGGACATCGTCGTGGGGCCAGTAGTCCCACTTGTAGGGAGCGTGGGAGGCTGAGGAGGGAGGGACGGTTAGAAACAAAAACATACATGTTGCGAAGGAGGAGGTTCCTGCATGGAATCGAGGCAAGCGACCGTTTCATCAAAGCTGCGGTGACTCTCAAACTTAGGGTCCGAGTGCAGTTCAGACCAACTGAATCAAAAACAAAGTGCAAGCGTCCAGTGACCTCTCTAAAAAGTGCTCCCGTACGTTTAGGGGCCCTCCGCACCGGACGAGGGGAACAAGAGCAACGAGCCAGCTGAGCAACAGAACAAAACTAAATTGGAGGAAATGACAGGAGGTGACATGCTGCCGACGACATCTGCTGGAACACCCGTCAGTTTTCCACCATCCATACATCCCTTCATCCCTCCCTCCCTCCCTGTCTTTTCCGTCCACCTCACCCTGCATGTGCTGGGACATCACCCAGTTGTGCAGCAGGCGGTAGTTCTCCACGGACCCCTTCACCGTCTCCACCAGCAAGTCGTAGGCGGCGGCGCGGGCCGCGTGCGACTTGCACTTGGGCTGAGCCCGGTCGGCCAGGCTGGGCAGCAGGAACAGCAGGTTGTGCACATCGCGCAGGAACTCCTGGCCCTCGCGCGAGAACTTGAAGGGCGGCTTGTGCTTCAGGACGCTGGTGGCCAGACGCAGGAGCCCCGTGAGGCCGTCGTCCTCGATGGCGCCGTCCTGCTGGTCCAGGATCTCCCGGCTGGAGGGGGCGATACGTATCGTTTTGTTTTTTTTGTTTGTTTGTTTTTTTAAACATTTTCATCATACGCTCTGGGGTGAATGAAGGTGTGGAAAGGGGCACGGCCTCACCTGCGGATGCAGTCGGCCAGGTGCCGGGCCAGAGCGTCCAGGTCCAGCAGGGTAGTCTGCAGGGAGAGTCACAGAGTAAGAGAGGCTCTAGTTCTAGTGCTGGTTCTGGTCCTGGTCCTGGTAGCTACCTGGCTGGCGTCCTTCACGTGGATGTTGTCGATGAGTTTGCAGAGCAGCCAGAAGTATTCCTTGCAGCCAGTCCGCAGCACCGACTCCTCCTCGAAGTCCTCCACCTGACGGAGAAACCGGCGTTCCGCCAGACCAGCATTAATGAGTTCATCAGGCACGGTTGGAGCTCAAGCGACTCATTCAAAAAGGGAAGAAGGAAAGCGAGAGTGCGAGAGAGAGTCACCCACCCTCAGGGGCTTGAGAGCCTGGGCGTCCGGCAGGAACTTGAGCAGCGTGGAGGCAGCCAGCAGCAAGAAGGAGCGGTTGATGGACTCTCCACCCTCCAAGCCCGACAGCGACAGCTTGTAGAGGCCGTTGCACGCCTCGTGCCGCACTGCTGGCTGCACACAGGAAGTAGATCAATGATAATTAGGGTTGGGTCCCGAAACCTGGTGCCAATATGGTACCAGTTTCTATATGATGGGTATTTACCGGACCGAATAGAAACGCAGATTTCGGTGCCACTTAAATGCCCGAGCTGCCCATTGAAATATTTGCTCTACAGTAGCGGTTTAATGGAACAGAGTTGATTCGTAGGTATCACCCCCACGCTTCGGCTCGCACGTGAACTGCGGATTAATTCCTAAATGTAATCAAATCGTAGTGAAATGCAGTTTTCCTGCCGGTGTTACGGTTAAATATCCTGGGAACAAGACCAATCTGTAGCTCATATTTCATCTGTTCTACAGAATACCTCTAGCCAACCTCCCATTCAAACAGGTCCACCCCCTCCGGCCTCGCCAGGGTCGGACCAATCACAACCATTTATTTGATATGGGGCAGGGTCTGATCCCACGACATCGCAGAGGAGAGCCGTTCTCACACCTTACCAAGATGGCTGCCACTGATGTGGCGCGGCCTGTTGAATCCGACAGGATTAAACCAACCGGACGGTATATTTTCTCTAAAAAGCTTCTGTTGATAAGAAAGATGTGTCTGTCGTACTTCACACAGGACTTAGTCAAAGTTTCATTTACCAACGCCGAAAGAAGACAGACCAGACAGCTGAGTGCCGTGTTTTACTCTGAAGCGCAATGAAATTATTCCACACCGGGGCACGGCAGACACGGCATCGCTACTGGTTACCAGGTGACATCATGTGAAGTTGTTTTGTAGAAGTGTTCAGTGTTTTGTATTTATCTGTATTTATATATTTAAGTTACTTTCGACTGTTTAGTTAAACATATTGTTAAAATTTGCCTGAGCGATAAAAAAAAAGAGCTACACTTTAATGTCGTGGAATGTTGTTTTGTGCTTTTTTTTTCCCCAGTTCAGCCATCTTTTAGGCACCGCTACCATTTTAGAAGCATCTGTTTAGCACCGGTATTGGGAAAAAAGCCCAACGATACCCAACCCTAAAACCCTAACCCAACATGAGAATATAAGTCAGCGTAGCGGTATCGGATGTACTTCCCCTTTTCGGCAGCAAACCTTCTCCGGACATTTTCACCCTCGGACAGTTCATCCATTTGCGCTTTTACGTGTTGTGTTTAAACTATAGACATATTCGCTGCTCTATGATTCCAGCGCAAGAACGAATTGATTTAATAATAATTTTTTAAAAAGTGCTGAGTTTATCCCACAAATTCATGCTGCAACGACAATAAAACACATGGTGCAGCCTCATCATCAGGTACGCCTGATGACACAAAGCGAGGTCATCATAAGAAGAGCGCCGCGGCTGCAGCTGGGCACTCACCTCTGGGACGAGCAGCGTCAGCTTCTTGAGCCAGTCGTGGAGGTGCTCGCTGTCCGCCAGGCTGGACTTTACCATGGAGCAGCAGTGAGCCCAGCTCACCAGCAGCCACATGGAGTAGTGGGTCACTGCCGGGCACACGGCACCGCGGTCAGGACGCGGCAGAACGTGGACACATATATACAAATACAACCATCATCTAAACTTCTGGGTATATACTGTACAACCGCAGGTCTGTCATGATAAGTGATCACGTACCTTCGTGACGGGAGCGGTGGTCCGACTGGGCTTTAAGGATTCTGTGGGACAGAAAAAACATCAACGTTCATACCAGCCGCAAAAATAATAATAATAATAATAATAATAATCATCATCATCCCATCCCACACTATAATTGGGCGACGGCTCGTTCATGTGTGTGTTCGTGATCGCCTACAAACTTTGCCAAAACACTGTTCACGGGTTGGGCCTTTGCACAGGGTGGGTTTCTCTTTATTTAATTTACATAATCATCAGTATTTGTTTGTGTAAGCATTACTAATTAATGATGTGGAATCCAGAACTAATATCACAAAGAAGAAGGAATAAGGGGAGGAGCAAAGACAGGAAGGAAGGAAGGAAGGAAGGAGGGAAAGGAAGAAACAAGGTAATGAAGGAGGGAAGAAGGGAGCAGGGGAGAAGGGAAGAAGCAAAGGCAGGAAGGAAGGAAGAAAGGAAGGAGGGAAGCAATGAAGGGAAGGAACGAGGGGCGGAAGGAAGGGACGATGGAACAACAAAAAGGAGGGAAAGAATGGAGCCGGTAAGGAAAGATGGAAGGAAGAAGAAGGGAGTAAGGACAGAACGGTGCAAGGATGGATGGAAAGACGAAGGACGGAGGGAGCAAGGAAGAAGGGCAGAAAAGGAGGAGCAAAGGAAGGAAGGAGGTCAAGGGCTGCAGTATAAGCAACAACATTGACGTCATCTATTCCCGGAGTTACCCTCTCAAGACCGATGACACCGCCGCACTGATTTTAACTTCCTCACGCTCTTCTGTGAGGTTTCTGCTCATTTTGATCATGCATTTTAAAAAGGGCTCCCTCCATCCCGCCCGTGACACCTTATTTCGTTTTTGCCCTTAATCACTGAGCTGGAGTCAGGAGAAAAAACCTTCCCCACTCTGAGGCAGGCTGTGACTCCTCTTCAGAGCTTTCATTTTAAAAGTCCTTCATCAATACATCAAGGTGAGATCACAGAGAGTGATTCCTTCTTTTTAATATTAATAATAATAATAATAATAATAACAATAACAATCATAATAATTATAATCATAATTATTATTGTTATATCCCGTCGGTCTGAACAGTACAAGAGGACCGTCTGCTTTTGTTTGGGAGAGTCACCGGTGAGCGAGGTTGTCGTAGGTGTAGGCCACGTTGATCAGGCGCTGGATCAGGTTGGTTCCCTGGACGAGGCCCAGGAAGACCTGCGGACACAAGCACCCACACAAGCCCAGATCAGCGCGTCATCCGCCGCAGGCCTTTACAACCGCTCTGAGGTGCGCCCAGCGCCGGGGGCCCCTGTCGGGCGCCGCCGTGTCGGCGAGCGGCCGCCAGGACGGGCTTTACCTCTGTGAGGCGGGGGATGTGCAGGCCCTTGCCGTGCTCGGCGGCCTTGCGGGACTTGCCGGGCCACGCCCGCTTGCGCTGGCTGTCGCTCAGGCAGGACCAGGAGAAGACGTCGTGGTAGGCCAGGTCCAGGTCCGCCGGGTCCACCGCAAACTGGCAGATGAGCTTCAGGAGGCAGGCGAGGCAGTCCAGCAGCCACTAGGGGGAGACAATACCGTGACAACAGAGACACGGAAGGGAATCGAGTGGGTAAGAAAAAGCGGGTGATGTCACCATCGAAAGTTTAGGGCCCGACAATAACAATAAAAAAGAACAACTTGAAGAAGTGGTTGCCAAGCTGCCAACCATGCATCAGTTTTGGGTTCTCAAGAATTTATCATTTTATAATTGAGTGACAACGCTCCTCTTTAATTACAATCCATATTTAAGTATTCTCACTTGTTTCAACAGCTTTGACAACAGTAAACCAATGCTGCAGGATCATTTGTTTTCCAAACATACGGTACGTGACTATAAAAAAATCCTTTACCACTGTCCAGGACTCCTGGTCCTTGGGTTCCAAAATGGCCGAGTTAAAGATCTCCAGGAGCAGCTGGAGGCCGCCGGACGCCACAAACTGGAGGGAGGGATGAAAAACAACAAAACAACAAGCTGTAAAGACGGAGGAGACGCAGCCTGCCCACAGGAAAGCAGATCGAGCAGGTTTTTGGAACTAACTGGCTGCTACAACACAGCCGCATTGTGGGAGCGGCTCTCAGCCAATCAGATCGCGTCGTGTTGGAATCCTCAGAGCAGCAACGAGAGCACACACACACACACACAAGCACACACACACACACAAGCACACACACACACACGCACACGCACACACACACACACACACACACACACACACACACGATCAATTTTAAACTTGCCGGTAATAACGCTCATCATAACGTAGCCGCTAAATTCTTTCAGACGTAGGAACGAGTTTACGACAACCACACTCAGAGAGTGTGGGGGTGCCAAATCCCAAATGCTGCACAGCTCACATTTCAAGCACGTGTTTATTTAGCAGTTGTGAGTGATATGAGTCAGAATTCTGAGTTTCTATCCAAGTTCACTGATTGATGGTCAGGTGCACCTTGCAGCTCCACGTGTTCTTGCTGTTCTCAATCAGGTCCTCGCTGGAGTCGTCAGAGTCCGGGTACAGGTCGCTGTAGCTTCCCTGTGTACACACACACAGGCTGTTAGAATGACACTTGGCTCATTCAGCGTTCAGGTTCTTCTTCTTCTGCCGGTCTCTCACCGTGGACTCTCTGTGGATGCGTCGGTTGGGTTTCCCCAGTGCCTCGATGATCTCCAAGGCGTAGAGCAGCTTGTGAGGACTCTTGATCCTCAGGAGGTCCTTCCAGCACAGCGCCTCGGCGGTCTGCGCACGCACACGCACACACACACCCCTCCTGCTTACATTTTCAAATTTTTGCAAATATTTCTTAAATTTGTATTTTGTCCATTTAACTTTGCTTTCCTGTAAACCTTATTTCCAATTTGACATGTTTTTGCAGTTTCATTTGATGATATTGAATATCAACATTACCAACAATAATATCAATATAATCTACATCAAAAACACAGACTGTTAGGAAAATGGGATTTTGAATAAAGAGCTTTTTAAGTGTTTGACGCGCTCCAGAGCGTCTCCTAACTTCCATCCCTTCTCCTTTCTCCTTCCTGGGCTCGGAGGGACGCACCGTGTCGTCAGAGATGTTCTGGAAGGCCAGCAACATATTGGGGCAGGTGGGCAGCAGCATCAGCAGCTCCCAGACCCTCCTGGAGAGGTTCTCAGCGTGGAGGTGCAACTCCTCGCACCCGGCGCTCTGGAGGAAGAGAGACAGACAGTCAGTGCGGGGTGAGACAGCGCTGATTGACGGAGACAGAACTGTTAGGGCGGGGTCACACTGAGGTTGTGTTTGGACGACCCTGTGCTCGTCATTTTCAAGCATTGACTTATTCACCCTGTGATCCATTTATTCATAATCAATGTTTGCTTGTTTAAATAAAATCACACAAATGACAAGTTCAAATGGGGGGACGACAAGGGGTACTCCAAAAATGAAATTGAAAAATGTGTTAAAAGTATTTGTGATATATAATGTTTAAAAAAAATACATAGGACGCACATACAGTGCATCATTCATGTGGGGCTGCCCCATGAAAGTGGACGAGCCGAATCGTCAGTCGCCTGAGATTGTTCAAGCGTACTAGTCCTTTTTTGTTTTGTTTTTTTCACTGTCAGTCAGTGTTTATTACAATAAGAGGATAAAACAAATAGCATACGAAATACACAGCGATAGCATCTCAATGAGGAGTTATAAAAAAGGGGAATCATAACGCCGTGCCACGTTCCTCCAAATAAAACAAGTAAAAACAGTGTGGGGGGCAGGGCTCGTGGACGCTTTAAGGTTATTTTCTGCCCATAACGCATGGAGGGGGGCTGATCGGGGAGGGAGTCACAGAGAAAGCGTCCCCGTTACGCAGGGTTTCCTTCCACAGCGCTCCATTGAAGGGGGTGCTCGTCACGACGAAAAAAGTTGAGAACCACGGCTCTATTCAAAGAAAACATTTAACGGAAGCTTTAGCCGGAGTGCAAGGAAATTATTATGATCATTTACTGCAATAATGTATTGCCTTAAAACAATTTTAATATGTTGAAAAACGAGAACATCAAAAATGCTAAAAATTGTAATAAAAATGAAAACACCCCGAAATAAATAATCACATGTGAAAAGGAAAGGCTGTTTGAAAGTGTTTCAAATGAAATTCAATATAATTCAATACACTTAAAAGCATTAAATAGGCAAGATCATGCAAATTAAAGACCAAATAGAATATTAAATAATGTTGGTTCTAAAATACATTATTTGTCAATAAGGTATTGCAGCAGAGAGAAAAATTAATACCTAAAAACAAAACATTTCATATAGAAACAATAAAATATTTTTTTTCCCCAAAAATCGACTTATACACCCCAAGTAACATTCCCCGATTCCCCCTGGGGGTCGATAAGGTGTCATCTCCTTTCCTCACCTCGGCGCTCTCCGGGCCCTGCTCGGTGCCGGGGCTGGGGGGCTTGAAGCAGGCCAGCATCTCCAGGAGGTCAAAGAGCGTGGTGAGGTGGGGCTCCTGCAGCAGAAGCAGCATGGGGATGTGCTCCTTCCTGGGGGGCGGCAGGCAGGACGCCGGCAGCTGCACGCCCTCGCCCTTCCTCTCCCGCCGCGGGGCGCCCAGCGACACAAACACCATCTGGGGGGGACGCATGACAAACACACCGGAAATGGCGGATGAAATGAAAACAACCTCGAAGGAAAAAGTTTGATTGTCCCTTATTACAACAACACACAAGAGGGTCCAATGGCAGTCATGTTTGGCAGGTGTAGGATGAGCCATATGCAAGATGAGATGTGTCATGATATCACACTGGATGTCATCTGGGATCATGGTTCTGGTAACATGATGATAACATGGTGATGAGACATGATGTGACAGTAAAGTAATCTATTCCAGTCAAGTAACCTATGACAGTAAATTAATGCAGTTTTCTGAACTTCAAAGACTCTTCTACTGCTCTTATCAATCACATCATAATATCCACTTATGGATTGGTTCCATAATATTTATTGTGTGTGAAAGCAGAGAGAGCAGCGACAGTCGTCCTCAAAACATGGTCACAGCACGGACATCAAGGTGTTTGTCAAGGCATGTTGTGATGTTTGATGGTGTGGCTGTAGCAAGGCCATGGGTAGACATGGTAACACGTCTCCTTGAATAGAGGACGCAGCACTTCGCTCCTTCTCACCTGCATGTCCTTGAAGCCCAGCTCATGCAGGGTTTTCTCGTCGTAGTCGGTCGTCAGCTCGTGGCCCGACGAGATCATGCGGACCGGACCCATCAGGCCCCCTGCAGGGGAACCGCACAGCTTTAGGATGCACCACCTTAGAACAGGGACAGCTTTCAGAAGCACCGCCTTAGAATAGGGACAGCTTTAGGAAGCACCACCTTAGAACAGGGACAGCTTTAGGAAGCACCACCTTAGAACAGAGCTCCTCAACGTGGGAGGGAGGTCCCACAAGACATAAGCACCGTCAGACAATGTCCAGTCATGACTGTTTGGATCCTAGTTTCACTGTCATCTCCCAAACCAGAGCAGAGACGCTAACAATAAAAATCTGCTCAGATTGGTTCCAGAGATGAGATCTTATCAAATTTAATTCAAATACATGAAAAATATTAAATAAAGCATGTGCAGTGTAGCATGTAGGGATGTTATTATGACAACTGTATGGAGTATGATTACTTTTCTGGAGTTGTGGGTGTAGATCTAATGTCTGTAGTAATGGGTGTAGATCTAAGGTCTGTAGTTGTGGGTGTAGATCTGAGGTGGAGTCATGGGCGGAGCAGGGACCTGGGAACTCCGCGGACTGCCGGCTGCTCTGGCCAAACTCCTGCAGCTGAGCCTGCTGGTTCATCTGCTCCTTCTGGAGGTTCTCGTACCAGTGGGTGACCTCGGCACGCAGGTCTGCCACCTGATCGCTGGGGTACATCTCAATGGTCATCTGAACACACACACACACACACACACACACACACACACACACACACACACACAAATAAGCACAAGGTGTATCTCCCTGGCCACCTGAACCTGGGGAAGACAGAGAAAAAGCCAATAAAAATAAAGAAGATCCTGGTTGCTACCTTGTCGGGGAGGCCGGCAGGCTGGCAGACGATCCTCAGCGGCAGCGACTGTTTGTCGCTCAGAGCCTTCAGGTGACTACTGATTCCTGTCCCTTCAATCTGCCACTGGCGGAGGTGGTAGGCAAACCTGACGGGGGAACAGTGGAATAAAAATCACATCAAACAACGGGTCACTTCTGTGTCACGCCTGGTAGTTAAAGGATACGTCCAACCCGCCTCACTTCCCGCCCCATCCCCAAAACGTACCTGCGGCGGAAGGCCTCCAGGTGGGTTTTGAGCATGAGGAGCCCCCTCTCGATGCTGGTCAAGCTGGAGTGGGCGTCCTGCTCCAGGTTGGCCGACGCCTTCAGCAGGCTCTCCATGCACTTCCTGATGAACTCCTGTTCCTTCTCCAGACCCGTCTTACCAGCTGCACACGCACAAGCACGCTTGTTTATTTTTGATTGTAGATCGTTGGACATGTCCTTGTGGAACCAACAAGTGTGTATGGATTGGTATGGAAACCGTGCTTAGCGGGGACATCTCCCCCCTCCCTATGCGGAATGCGTAGAAAATAAGGTGTAAATTCTGCTCCTGATTTGTTTTTGTTTTTCTCTTAAAAAAAAAAAAAAAAATAGAAAAAGAACCGATAAGAGTACTGTTGAAGTACCGTGTCGGTAAGAGTAGCAGTACTGTTAACGACACCCATCCCTATCAACGCCCCGTCCCCGTCTCTCATCTCGGGGAACGGGACCCGGCGTTCAGGACGCAGGGAGAGCCGTGTTCGATTCACACATATAAAAATATATTATTCCCCAATGAAATGTTATCCATGTGCATTTCCTAAGCTTCTATTTGTTTTATACATGCAGGTACTCCTCACTTAACTACCTGTTTAACGAGCGTTGGGACTTGGGACCAGCTCTCTGACCAGTCTGTATTGTACACTGTACACAGTACCAAGCATTTCATCACCCTTTATATACTAGATACACTATATACACTATATACTGTTTACTACATACACTTTATATACACTACATACAGTTTACTATATACACTATATACTGTTTACTACATACACTTTATATACACTACATACAGTTTACTATATACACTATATACTGTTTAGTACATACACTTTATATACACTACATACAGTTTACTATATACACTATATACTGTTTACTACATACACTTTATATACACTACATACAGTTTACTATATACACTATATACTATTTACTACATACACTTTATATACACTACATACAGTTTACTATATACACTATATACTGTTTACTACATACACTTTATATACACTACATCTCAGTCGCGACTTCCTACGAATATGCACGCTCTGCACTTCACAGAGACAGCTTGAATATTTGACTATTCCTCTGTTTTCATAACTACAAACATGAAGTAAAACCCAGTTTTCGGACCGTTGATGTAGTAGGAGTTGATGTACTGAATGGCCGCTCTGCTGATGTCTGCAGACTGAGCCCTGAGAGCGATACCCCACAGCTGGTCCATCCCACAGAGCTGAGGGGGGAGACAGAGCGGCAGGTTAGAGCGGGGGTCTCAACCTAGGGCCTGGGGACCACGGGCCAAGGCAGGAAAACAAACTGAGCCACGTTTCTTTGATTTACCTAGTGTTTTACCTGCACTAGTGAGTTAATTATAATACCATTACAATACAATCTGTTAAAAAGTGGATTTACCATCATAATCATCATGAAAAAAAATGTTGTATTCTATAAATTGTATTGATTCAATGTTGTATTTTTAATTGTAAAACATTCATGTTGTGGCTTAATCAAGCGTTGTGAAAAATAACATGTATTTGCTGGCCAGATTGAACAATATATTATAAACATCTAACGGGCCGCATTACATCTTCTTGCGCCCTTAATGTGGCCCTGGGCCAGAGGTTTGACACACTGGTTCCATAAGGGGTGCGTGTGTGTGTGTACCTCGCAGCTGGAGGAGGTGTCTAGGGCACTGGTGGCGAGCCGGGCTAGGTTGCAGAGATGCTGGAACAGGTTGAGTCCCGTCATGCTGATGGTCTCTGGCTTCAGCTGGGGCATCTGGCACACGCGCACACGCACACACGCTACTTTACTTGGGGGGGGGGGTTCCATCACGCAGGATGTGTGTGTGTGTGTGTGTGAGCCCCACCTTCTCCAGGAACAGGTGCTTGTAGGTCTCCATGCCCATGGCGTGCTGGTCCTTGCTGCGGACCTGGTTGAGGAACCAGTGCAGCGCGTCGTCGTAGCACTCTGCATCCTCCACCAGGCAGTGCCACAGGATGTCCACCTGCTCCAGGCTCAGCCCTGCGGACAGCAGGGGGCGCTCTGTTAGCCTCCTCTCCCTCAGCGTCCACGTCTCCGCTTAGTTGGGAGATGAATGAATCGCAGTTTGCCTCATCCTCTTTTGAAAAAAAAAACGGCAAAAGGAAACCTCTCATCCACGGCAGCCCCAGTGTCTGCCGGGACTCCTCTTCTCCCTTTCACACACACACACACACACACACACACACACACACACACACACACACACACACACACACACACACACACACACACACACACACACACACACATTGTTCGTGCGGAACCTCTCAGGTTACACACCAACAGTTATCCCTCCATCCACTAAATGTTCCAGGGGAGTCAGCGAACCCAAGACTTTCCTTCCGTTCAAACTGCTCCCAACACAAGCCGCCTCCATCAGTCGGGGGGAGAAACATGGCGGCTTCAGGTGGCGGCTGTGCCATCTTCAGCCGACACAGAATAAAAATCGGTGTCTGAAGTGAATTGTACCGGGGACCCAGCACTAGCAATGAGCATGGAAGCAGGAGGGGGGGGCAGGGAAAGCCCCTTCAGTGGCTCCAGTTTCAACACCTTTTTCACATCCTCCAAAAAAATAAAAAAAGGTGTTCTACCTTTTCAATAATACAAATTAATATCATTTACATTTAAAGCGATGACCAATTTTGCCAGGAGCCACATCAAACATGTCAGCTGTTAAGGGAGCAAAAAAAAAAAAAAAGACCGTTTGCTGCTTTTGGACGCATCAAAGCATGTTGGGTGATTGCAGGACCGCGTTTGGGGTTCAGGGGTCGCCAACGGAACGATGCCGACTCTTACTGAAGTGGTCTGGAGATCCCAGCGTGGAGAAGACGCAGGTGAGGAACTGTAGTCGGACCTGGACCTCGGCGCTGTGGCTGTATCTGCAGCGGAGCGGGAAAAGCAGAGAGCGAGCACGTCAGCGCCGTGGCCGTCACTGGCTCATGACACCAATCTATATCCATATATATATATATCCACATTTTCTGCTGCTGCCAGCTTTTCAGTTGACCATCTGACATGCAAGACCAAAATCTTTCACAGGACATCCCGTCCAACACAGACACCAAACATTTGGGCTCCCTGTCGCCGGGGGCGTTTCCTGGACTCACAGTGCAAACTTGTGCGTGTGCTCGCGGACTTCCTCGATGTAGTGCAGCAGGTTGTCGAAGAACAGCTTCATCATGTGCAGCTCCTTCTCCGCCCACCTGAGGAACATGAGGGCTCACTGAGAATGATGTGTATTTATGATTTAAATTTTAAAACATTTGAATCATTTTTATTTAAGGTCTGCGCACCACTGGTAACGAGCCAATTCGTACATTGACGTCATACATTGGACGGAAGCAGACGCTTCCGTCCAAAGGGACCTACAATTATTCAATTAAATTAGAGGTTAAGTGTCTTGCTCAAGGACACTGCAGCGTGCGAGCAGGGGCCGGGGATTGAACCAGCCACCTGTCGATAGACGACACTCGCTCCACCTCCTGGGCTCCTGACCCATAGCACTCATTACAACTCTAGCTCATCGTGTTCACAGACGACGTTGCTGTTCTTACATGGTGATCCAGTGCGTGTCGTAGCTGGAGCCAAACTGCTGAAAAGTGCCGAAAAGTTTGGGTAAGAGCCGTAGAGAGACAACCACAGACCTGCAGGGGGGGGGGGGGGGGGGGGGGCAGAGGACAGACAGACCACTGTTAGAGAAGGAAGGAGTCCTCCCGGGTTTTACTGGAAGCATCTTTCACTGGTGACGACGAGCAGAACGACACAGCGAGGAGAGAGAACCACGATAAAGAGAGGAGGAGGGAAGCTCTTCCGGTGTTCCTGTGACCATTTCCTCCACGACGAACGTTCAAAAAGTAATAACAATCAATTGATTGGGATGCTGCGCTGACCTGTGGTGGGCCAGGTTGTCAAGGCAACCCTCGATGAAGCGCATGCGGATCTGCCGGTCGGTGAACCAGCACACGAGCGAGCAGAGCAGCTTCTCCGCCTCGTTGATCAGACCCTCCGACAGGTGGATCTGTAACGGAAACACCGTGAGACGGAGGAACGCGGCCGGCTGCTCAGAGCACAGGGGTCCCAAACCGAGGTCTGCGCCCCGGCAAAAAGGTCTGCAAGGGGTCCGCGACAAAATCGTTAACACGCACGCGTGATCTTCTGGTTGCTGTGGGATTTGCGCTTTTTGTCAGCGAGGTTTGCGTTAAATGTTATAAATGTTTTATTACATGCAACTGTGAAATACTAAATTCTGATCGGTCAGTAGAGCCAATACGCGGCCAGTTATTTCTAAATAATGACTGCCAATCCCTTCATAATGACCGCTGCTACAACCACTCCCCCGCCTGGTGTCACATCCCTCATATCGCTCTGCCTGGGCTCCTGAGCTGAGACTCTTACTGCGTCCTCATCCTGCACCAGGTCCCACAGCAGCGTGTTTCCCTTCTTGCAGACGTTGTCCAGGTTGATGTCGGTGACGGCGTGGCCGCTGGAGTACTGGTGCTTGTGCACCGCCGGCCCTGCGGGGGGGCAGACACGAGCGTTGACGGAACGATTCGTCGTCATGACAACCAGAGGGGAATTGACGATATACTGCTGTAACAATACACTACAATGACAAACTTTAAACTGAAACAAATTAGGACCCTTGAGATGACTTCGACATTTTTGTTTTCCAATCAAGCATATTTACTACAAAGATGTGTGCAAAACTGTCATATCATTTACATACATTTTTTTTTTTTTTTAAACAGCATTTTCCATCGCCACATTCACAAAAAATAAGAAAAATAAAAAAAAAAAACCCTGGGGGCACTGTCTTCTAGCTTTTATGCATCAGTTCTTTTTTCAGAGGGCAGAGACAGGACAGAATGCATGCTGGGTAAAAGCCCACCTTGCACGAGGTGCTCGTGGTAGATGGAGGCCAGGTTGGGCAGGTGCTGCTGCAGGTGCGAGCTGAGCTCCGCGTGCGAGTTGATCTGCACCAGCTCCTCCTCGCAGCCCGACTCCTCGCCGTCGAAGTCTGCCATGTTTTTCTCCGACTTGGCACTGACCTGAGAGCTGCTGCAACTCACATCGTCCGCGCTCAACATGTCCTCCACCATGTGGCTGAGGGGGCATTATTATTATTATTATTATTATTATTACTACTACTACATCGTGTAGGTGGATGTTACTTTCCTCATGCTGTAACTATCAACTATCAATGTTGTAACCATGTTAATACGTTATTGGTTGACAAAAACAAACAGGAAGCAGAGCGCCCTACCCCTCGTGGTGGTGATGGTGGTGGGGGTGGCGTGGGTGGTGCTGGGGGCCGATGAAGCGCCGGCAGTTGAAGAGCTCGGTGCTCATAGCCTCCCCCAGGAAGTCCCCGGGTCTGGGGAGGCAGGAGGGCTCCTGGGGACCCTGGACCATCTGGGCGGGGCCCATCTCGGGCTGCGGCTCCGCCCGGTCGGGGCCCTCCGGGCGGGCGGACGTGGAGGCGGAGCAGGCGTCCAGCATGCGCATGCGGCTCTCCAGCGTGGACCCCACCATGGCGGCGGCCTCAGCGTTGAAGGTCAGCACCTTTGGCTTGGACCCGCCCCCAGCGCCGCTAGGCCCCGCCCCCTGGCCACACCCCTCGCCCAGTGCCTCCTCCGCTTTCCTCTTCCTGACCTCCGTCTGTTCCCGGGGATCCTTCTGCTGAGCACCCTCCGTGGCCGGCCGTGCCCCGCCCTCCTCCTCCTCCTCCTCCTCCTCTTCGTCGTCGTCATCCTCGTCGTCTTCCTCCTCCTCTTCATCATCCTCCTCCTCCTCCTCCTCTTCCTCCTTCAGGGCCTCGCTGTCCGCCATGTCCGAGTGCATCTCGCTGCCGGGGCTGCCTGCTGATTGGCTGGCGCGGCTCGACGCCGCATCGTTGCTGGAGGCCTCGCTGCGCCCGCTGCTGCTGCCCGGCCCGCTGCTGCCCTCCTCCACGCTGTTGGCCGTCTCATCGGAGCTGCCCTGCATCGACTCCTGGGGGCAGGGAGGCATCGCTCGACACTATTTACAAACTTTAGGATTGAACGCCTCCCGACTTGTGTCATTATTTCTGTAGAAAAAGCTTGTGCGCGCAGCTCGAAAGCCGCCCGTACCTCTGTGTCAGACAGCCTCTGCTGGCCTCGCTTGCCGCCGCTCAGCAGCTGCTCGTCCATCTCCATGTCGCTTCCCGCACTGTGCTGCGTGTCGCTGTTGTCGCTGCTGTCTGGACTGGCGGCCGGGGAACCTGGGAGACGCACAGAGCGCAAATCACACCCAACCTCGCAGAGCGTTCCCCGGACCCGTTTGGTGGGAAATGAGATTTAAAAAACGTCGGGTCGATCTGATAATAATGAGCTTTTATGAGCCAAACTAAATCAGATAAGACTTTGTGTGGACCGACCTTTCTTGTTGCCAAGGGGAATGTTGGTGTTGAGCAGAGAGGCGAAGGAGCTCTGCTTGGAGAGCTGGGCCTTGGCTGCCAGGGCGTTGTTCCACAGAGCCTTGATGAGCATGGAGGCCAGATACAGAGTCTGGAGGCGGCAGGACATAGTACATCTAAATTTGTTTCAACAAAGTAGTAAATAATCTGTTCGTGAAAATAAGGGGTCTTTGTACCGTCCATTTATTTATTTTTAACCCTTTCTTTGGTATTTCCCAATACGGAGAACTCCTAGGAATACTGTCATTTCCAGTTGATTTCAAAGTTTAGGGACGTCCTGAGCTCATTTAGCACACATTCTAGTGAAAGTGAAAAAAATATGTCATCGCACACTTGTGATTCAAGTTTTGTGAACAGCAAACAAACCCCAAACCTGTGGACGTTGGTCCACAAATCTGCACGACTGTGTCTCAGTAGAGAGCAGATCTGCTTTTCTCATCCTGATATGGATTCTTCTTGGCACTTTTATTGCGTGTAAAGTGAGAAAAAATCCTTACGTGTTCAAATGTAAAGTTTCCTTAAACCAATCAGAACAAGAGTTTGTGATGACAGTGTGTGGGTGTGTGTGTGTGTGTGTACCTGCTCGGTGTGGGCACTGGGGTGCAGCCCTGAGACCAGGTTCAGGACGTGGCGCAGTGGGACGGGATCCAGGTTCTTGATTAGCGATGGGAACAGGTCGTGGATGTAACGACTACAGTGCTTCAGCTTTGGAAACAAAAGGAAATCAAAACCGCTCAAGTTAAATCACTCAACATGAATTTAAACTTCGTTTCCCGTCGTGACACACAGGTTGGTACTCTGGAATATGAAGCAGGTCGAGCCTGTAAGAGATTATTTTGATGTAAGAAATACACAAAACAAACATAACATTGGAGAAGAAGCATGTCAATCAATTTTAAAACAAGTTCATTGTTCATTTTTACAGTTATTTAATTTTTTTAATATTTCTTTTGAAGCATAAGGAGTATGAGAGGTTTAATAATGCAGTTACAACAAAAAAGCCCTGCTTGAAACCTTGTCTGGAGACAGATTAGAAGTCAAAAAGTAGGTGATCTGATGTAGGTCATTAATTATAAATATTCATATTAATTAATACATATTCATATAAATAAAGGGACTGGGAGGTTTCAAAAATGCTTCATATTTTAGTCAGAAGTGTTTCAGAGGCTGCCACAGTGAGGCACAACAGGGAGGAACTTACTAACTTGTTGTGAACCTGACCGTGTCAAAACAGACCATGTGCAGTACAGCCTCGTACTCTGCAGTAAAGCGTCGCAAAGCGTGGTAAAACGCGGCAAAGGGCGGTTACCTGCGCTGCGGCCCAGATGCAGTCGACGTGCTGCGTGCTCAGCCTCCCCTCCGCAGCCAGGAAGTTCAGGATCACTTGGCACTGCTTGATAATCTGCAGGAACGGAACAGGGGCAATAAAGACGGAACACGCCGGGACACGAGAACAAGGAGGAGGAGGAGAACAGGTCACACAACCCACCTCTATGTGCAGGTTTGGTCCGAATATATGTTCCACCACGTTGTTGTTGATGAGCCAGTCAGCGAGCTCCTTCGCTATCGACCTGCAGCGGCATTCGCAACCCGGTAACGAATAGTATCAATATTAGCCATGCATAAACAAACATGACTTGTGACCACGAGTGTTCATGGAAGTTCTCTAAAACCTGCATGCGACTCACGTTTCTGTGTCGGACACCAGGGACTCGTTGTTGCAGACGTCGTTGAAGGTGTGGAGCTGGTTCTGAGAAGCACAGAGACGTTACCTCTCAACACGTTCATGAACGACCGCTGTGTGTACTTCCAGGGTCCGGAGGAACCGATGTGTGCGGGTCCGAGTCGGAGTGTGAGCCCTCAGGTCAGCGTCGCGGCCGGGACCGGCGGCTGGAAGAGCAGGGCTTCAAGGTGCCCAGTCCGGTGAGTCAAAGTCAACACCAGGTCTTCTTTTATAATAGTTTTACAGATTGCTCTGTTTCTCTTCTTTAAATGTCTGATGCTCATTTGAAAAGCACTTAAAGCTAAATTACTGGATCGGACCCGACTCGATCTTCAAATTAAATCACGGGGTCGACACAGAACCAGACCGAGACGAGTCCGTCGCCACGCGGACTGAAGACCAGACTCCGGACCAGGTGTATGAGTGCGAGTGCAGTGTGTGCGTGTCTCACGGTGATCTGGCTGAGGCCGGCCAGCCTCATGGTGAGCGTGGGGGACATGAAGTACTTGAAGGCCAGGTCCAGGCTCTCCTTGTCGAAGCACAGCGCGCTGTCCAGGGGCTCCTTCACCGTGCTCCACATGAGGTCGGCCATGTTGCGTGCCGCGCTCTGACGCAGCTCCTGGTCCGACAGCTTGCACAGGTACCTGGAATCACATCCAGTTCTGCATGTTTTTACCTTCTGAAACGGAGGGTGCTTGTCAAATATTGGAGTCTCGCCGCATTCAGATTGAACGACCTTCGCTCCCGAGTGGCCACCTGTTGCATCAGCTCCCCACTTTTCACCTTTCTCGCCATTTCATTTCCCCCAGAATTTCCCTCCGGGTATGATCAAAGTGTTATCTTATCTTAGGAAGCGTGTCACAATTCATTACGTTAAAACAGCACATTTTGTAGGAACTTGCCAAAATATATATATTTCATAATAAACTTCCTAAATGTAAAACGTCTTGCCACATTTCATAACCTACGACATCATGTGTAATAACATTTTTATTCCAACTTTTTATAATGAATGTGTAATAATTCAACGCTTTAGGCTGCCACACTCGACTTGTGGAGAACGTTCCCTGGCAAGGCTCACACAGACATGGCAATATGGGGAGATATGATTGTGTAACGCATTGTGATCTTCTCAAGCTAACTGCTATTCTGTAAGTGATCAGATCTGTGTTTTGTTTCAGGCAACTGGTAGATCAATTACACTTAGATAATCAATTCTATAGTCAGTAACAAATTACAATACTTTGTGTGGGAGTTCACATCCCATTTTCCTCTTAAATTAAATACTCTGCTACGCTAGGTGTCACCAGAGTTTCAAATGTATTCATTTCCATTGTTTTGTTTATTTTTTATATATGACAAAAATAAAAATAAACAAATGCTCAAAGTTCATTTAAGAAAATAAAAAAAACCTGGATATTATTAAATATTGTCATTTAAATTCTGAATTGGCTGGATTTATTCAAATAAATATTTTTGTAGTAGTAGTTATCAGCGATTCTCAATATGTCCGGTTGTCAATGTATGGACATAGAACGGCATCAATATCACGTTGGATGGATATTGATTGAAATGTGAGCTCCCGCCCCGGTGTCACACACAGACACATCACTCAGTCTGCGAGCCGTCTGCCTCTTCCAAGGTCATGTGAGGAGAGGCGGGCTGTTGCCATGGTGACCAAGCTCTTCCTAGCAACACTCGCATGAAGGAGGAGAGTGACGAGACGGCGAGTGAAACAAAAAGCTGAGCGCACAAGCCGACAGCATCCAAACTGAGATGAACCCGTCTGTGTCAAGGTGAACAACAAAATGGCAGCCGCTTACACCACCACCAAAAGAAACAAATAAATCAGGCCCCAAGTTGATCCGATATCGTTGAGATGGCTCGCGAAGCGATATTATATCGATATATTGACATATTATACACAATGAGAACAGAATTCTCAGTTTACCATCACGTGCATTACAAAAATATTTCTCTGACCAAATATTTCTCAGAACAGCCTAACATAGAAATTAGATACAAACATTTGTGACTATGGTGGTATTTTATTTAAGCGGAAGATGGTTGCATACAATCTTAACAGAGTGTCGATATAGAAATTGGCGCTGGAATTGAGGTATCTACCTCTAGAAAAGCCCAAATAGATTTTATGAAATGAGCTTGAGGAAGATCTTCTGGGGACACTGCGACTGTCCATCCTCTTCCATCGATCACCAACCCACACTCAAACTCAGTCAGTTTAACCTAATTCCAAGACACTTTTTGGTAAAGGTCTTTGTTGGAAAACTTCTCGCGCACACACCAAAACAACTACGACCTTCCACACTTTTCCCTTTTTACTTTGAAAATAATCAAATGAAACAAATACTGCCCGTAAAAAATAAATGATAACTTAAACCATTAAAAGTGATTGGATTTAGGTGCAATAAAGGTGCTGTCCACTTTTATTCTCTCATCCGTATCATTATATTAATATAGTGTTACTATCACCTCTAAAATTATATTAAACAAATGAGATATTATCACCTGTGAAGCGTCAGGGGATCACACAGATCTCCAGGTGACGGGTGGAAAATGAACCGTTTTGGACCCTAACGTAGACATCCCTGAATTCACCTTAAAACCTTTCCTGATCTCATCGGCTGCCAGAGCGTGCGCAAAACCGTGCAAAAGGCAAAGAACCTGCAAAGCACGCGTGCGTGTGTAAACTCACCGTATGACGTATGTGCGGAACGGTATGATGTGCTGCATGACGGCAGGGATGTGCAACCAGATTCTGATCTGAAGAGAGAGCGAGCAGAGCAGAGCGAGAAGAGGAGAGGAGAGGATCATGTGACGTCTGGAAACATGCTGTTCCGTTCAACACATTGACTGTTGGATCTCACTTGGTTGTCATCATTCTGCAACTTAAAAAACAGCTTTGCTCCCTGCAGAGTCTGGAAATACATTTTAGGTTTTAAGACTAGGTCATTTTTATGAACCAAAAATGTATGCAAATTAATTAATGTGCAGCAGAAGCTGACAGAACAGCGGAGCAAAAAAATTAATAAAAAGCACTTAAGTACAAAAAGGAAATAGTAGTAGATAGAAAATGATATGTATATAATATGAATTATATAAGTCGTTGCATTTTGGGGAAATTAAGTTTAGTCTCCAAATAACGTCTGGAACGGCTCAATGTTTAGCCACAATGTCATGACGACACCTTTCATTTCATGACTTTTCGCTGAACGACTGAATATGAGAAGTTGCTGCTGCTGAGTTTGCGTTTGAAACTGATTCCTGATGAGCAGCAGGAGGAACGGAGGGACGGAGGTACAAAGGGATGGAGGGAGGGAGGGAGGGACGGACGGAGGTACAAAGGTACAGAGGGACAGAGGGGCGGAGATACAAAGGGACGGATGTACAGAGGGACAGAGGGACAGAGGGACGGAGGTACAAAGGGACGGAGGTACAGAGGGACAGAGGGACGGAGGGACGGAGGTACAGAGGGACGGAGGGACGGAGGTACAAAGGGACGGAGGAACAGAGGGACAGAGGGAGGGAGGGACAGAGGGACAGAGGGACAGAGGGGCGGAGGGACAGAGGGACAGAGGGACAGAGGGACGGAGGGGCGGAGGGGCGGAGGGGCGGAGGGGCGGAGGGACAGAGGGACAGAGGGACAGAGGGGCGGAGGGGCGGAGGGGCGGAGGGACAGAGGGACAGAGGGACAGAGGGACGGAGGTACAAAGGGACGGAGGTACAGAGGGACAGAGGGACGGAGGGACGGAGGTACAGAGGGACGGAGGGACGGAGGTACAAAGGGACGGAGGAACAGAGGGACAGAGGGAGGGAGGGACAGAGGGACAGAGGGACAGAGGGGCGGAGGGACAGAGGGACAGAGGGACAGAGGGACGGAGGGGCGGAGGGGCGGAGGGGCGGAGGGGCGGAGGGACAGAGGGACAGAGGGACAGAGGGGCGGAGGGGCGGAGGGGCGGAGGGACAGAGGGACAGAGGGGCAGAGGGGCAGAGTGTGTTTGTGACTCACGTTGGAGACGATGGTGATGAAGGCGTGGGCGATGGGGAAGGGGAGGCTCTCGGGCGTCCCCGACTCGAAGCACTCCTTCATCAGCG
This sequence comes from Zeus faber, assembly GCF_960531495.2. Classification (NCBI taxonomy): domain Eukaryota; kingdom Metazoa; phylum Chordata; class Actinopteri; order Zeiformes; family Zeidae; genus Zeus; species Zeus faber. The sequence continues at coordinate 36,227,410 of NC_137191.1, read as the reverse complement.
CCAGGCCGTGCTTCCCGCAGAACAGGCAGACGTGGCGCAGCAGGTGTAGCGGGACCTCCACGTCCTGACCAGGAGGAGGAAGGGGTCGATATTAATTTTTTATATATATATATATATATATATATATATATATATATAAACATGAAGCGGCGCCTGGCCATACACAATTTCACAATTGAGGAATGTAAAATAATATAAAATAACAACAGAATTACAAAAAATATAAATTATGGGGTTTTTCTTTATATATAATTATATCAGATTATGTTAAGGAGCCCCAGCAGCATTGGACCAATGGGACGCTGGTTGTTACATGAAGCAGCAGAAAGGAGGAGCCATGCTTACGTTCATGTCACAGAAGGAGCCCAGGATGTTGCTTTCATGAGCAGATATGTCCTGAGAGAGGGAGAGAGCGAGAGCGAGAGCGAGAGAGAGAGAGAGAGACAGACATCATAGATGTGGGTAATATTTGCATGTTATTCGGCATTCAAATGTAGTGACAAGTAGTGACAACCAGTGCTCAGGAGGACAAAGAAAAAAACCAATCCGGTTCACTGGCTATATCGAGAAAATAAGTTAAACGAAAGTCTACCCTGGTAGTACTAGGAACATAGAGGTACGATGGGCTCACGGTTCATTATGTGTCACGGTTTTGGGGCCACGGTTTCAGTATCTTTATATTTAAGAAAAAAAACGATGTAAAAAAAGTTTAAAGGTGTAAAAAGATGCTTTTACAGTAGTCTGCCACAAATAACTAGTGTAATGCTGTGTGTGTGTATTTTTTTTTTTGTGTATTACAGGTATAAACAGTATTTTTCACACATAAATAACAGTTGTAAAAATAAATAATTTCAAATAAAAGCTTAGTCAGACTGAGTCGGCTCAGTCCTTTTCAGCCGCGGAGGGAGGAGCTTCGGCTCTCTCTTACAGAGAGGGGGAAACATTTGCCGGCGGCAGGAGACGGCAACTTAAACAAACACCACCACACAAAACTGTAAAGCTTGACAAAAACAAAAGGAAAGGCTCGTCGGGTTCAAAAGACGCGGATGGTTCATGAACGACGTTGTGCAAGTAGAGTTGACTGCCCTCTCTACAAAAACGTTTCTCTGTAGTTTAATCTCGTGTTTCTGTTGAAAGGGCTGCCTCGTCGCGCGCAGTTGAAAAGAAATTCCACCTCTAGACTAGAGTAATGCCGCACGGCTCCACACGACTGACATGGCCGCTGGAGCTGCAACAGTGGAATGGATAGGAAGCAGCACTGAGGGCACGCCCAGCCGAGCACCGCGTGCGGTGGACTTCCACCGTGATATGGTAATACAGTGGTACTTCGACTTAGGACTGTAATTGGTTCTATAAGAACGGTCGTATGTCCAAGCAATCTTTCCCTTATACTCCAGGCTCATATTTCTCTATGATTTCCTTCTTAGTTTCAATGGGAGTCGTTGTCTTTTTCTTTTTCCATCGTCCTTCTTCTTACGACTCATCATGAAGGTGAAAATAAACTAAATACACAGTAAATATGAAGAAAATATCCATAAGCCACCAACTACCTGCACACACCATGTAGGTTGCCGGCTGACTGGCTGCTGACTGACTGCTTGCTAACTGCTGACTGGCCTCCGACTCGCCAACTGCAAATTTCCACGCTCGTATCTTGGAGCAGTCGGTCGCAAGTCGATACAAATTTATGCGACTATCGCTGCTGGTATCTTGGATTAGTGGTAAGTAGATGCAGTCGTAAGTCCAGGTACCACTGTACTGCGGCTCGCGTGCGCGTACTGAACCGCAGGGGGCGTACTGAACGGGTCGATAACACACCGTGTACCGTGGCATCCCTCGCTGGTGCCGTCATGTCAGTTCCTCCAGGCTTCGGTGTGATTTTTGCAACCGAAAATGCTTGAATTTGCAACAACTTTACTCTGTTGATTTGAACGTTTAAATGTGGAAAAGGTGCGGCCATTTTGCAAAAACGCCAGCTCTTGAAAATAAAGCGCATTCCCTATTGCGATCGAAAACCTTGATTTCCTGGAGGGACTGATGTGCGCTTCCTGCCCTGAACATACCTCGATGGTGGGGTGCGTGTTGTGTTTGTAGGCCGTGTACAGCGGGAACTGGATCTGGAAGATCTTGGCGGCGCACAGCAGCAGCTTCTCCTTCTCCTCAGTGTTCCAGGAGTTAAACGGATCCTGGCCGTCGGCGCCGCTCGCTCCCGCTTCCCCGCACCCCGACACGCCGCCGCCGCTCTCCCCGGGGTCGAGGCCCGCCGTCTGGGGCGGACCCGGCTGGCTCTCCCCCGGACCCTGGCTCGGACCCGGGTTCTGGTTCCGATTTGGGTCCGGGGCGTCGGCGTCCTCCTCCACATTGACGGGCTCGTCCTCCCCCGGCGAGGAGGGCCGCGGGAGCGCCGCGGCCCCGTCTGAGCTCCACGGGGCCGCGGGGCCCGCCAGGCTGTGGAGGGCACAGAGGCTGTCCCTCAGGCTGCTGATCTGACTGATCACCAGGTTGATGAGGGCGTAGACCAGCTGGTTGAACACCTCCAGGTGCTTGTACTCCTTGAAGCAGCAGAGACATTGCCTGCAGCAGGAGGAGCAAGAGGGGAAATGAGAAGGAACAGATGTCACCATGCCAAACTGATCCCAGCAGATATCCCTGAGACAGCTCACGATGCCATTCTACGTCGAGATGTTGACTCTATTCTACTGCATTCAGACAAATTCAGTCTCACACAGAATTGAAACATTTAAATCCATTAGTGACTCTGGTGGTAAGAGGAAAACATTTTCATAACATTCAAATAAACTTACGATATTACGATCTTAGTATCAGTTTCGGCCCTTGAAACGTTATATATCCAACCACAATACTCATCAACGTTGCACCAAAAAAACACTTTCAGTTCTCCTTTTAGGAGCAGATACCTGCACATCCCATAAGCTCTTGGCACAGGACGGCCAACACACACAGGACAACAGAAAGTCTCATTCAAATCTACAATTTTTCCAATTGGAGATTTAGCTCACTGTCTTATCTCAATTGGTCCCTTATATTGTTTATTTATCTTGCTTTTCATGTTATTTATTTTTTTAATATCTTCTACTTGAAAGAGCGACGTCCCACTTGGACATCAGTGAATCTGCTCCTATCTGCTCTACAAACACAAACAGGAAGTCATGTCGGCTAAAAGCCCAGAACCGGCGGTTTTTCTGCACATTTCCTCTGGAGGAGCTTCAAAGCGAGCTGGGATGTTTCATCCACCGCTGATGAGGTGAGCTTAGCTTGGCCCTACTCAAACATGTTAAACAAGCGAGGAAGCTCGACTCCGTAGAAACAATCCTGAATTAATTTGCGAACCATAAACCGAGTCATTACTCTGACGTGTTGGGTTCCACAAAAAATCTGCATTCATTCATTCGGTCGTCACTTTGAGAGAAACACCTCAACTGGAAAGACCCAGGAGATGTTTTCATCCAAAACGCAGCCAGGGAAGTGTTAAAAACACAAATTCGGCATTCCTTTTCAGGAACCGAATTTTAATTTAAACCGATGGGCAAAAAAACATCACATTTCCATTCAGATGTCAAGGAAACTTGAAAAGCTTGTCCATCAGGTGTTTCCATCAGAGGGTTGAGGCCAGCCTCCCGTCCACCTTCATCTTTATGTTTCAATGTTGACTCAGTCAACGCCGCTTCCTCATAATTTGGACTTGTTTTGCTAAACTAAATATGATGGTGACATCAATGAACGAATTAAGTCATTTGTCAACCGAAACCTCGGACTGCTCCCCACGTACCGGCTCAGCCGTCTTTAACAAACATCCCGCAGGGGACGTTTGAGGGATTGTTTAAAGTCCCGAATAAAGAAAAGTGTGTTTTAGGGAGAGAGCTTTAGGACGCAACGTGTCGAAATATCCACAACAAACTCATTTCTCTGACTGACTGTGTTGGTCAGGCTTGTGACAACTGCTTTTGGTTCCTTTCTGAAGAAATGTGCATCGCATCTCTTTGATTAAAGATCAGGAATGGAGCTCCAAAGCTCCACCGGGCAGGTCTCAGGTAGGCTCCCAAATAACCTCCCCTGAAGTGTGAGCGCCGCTTGGGGTGAGGAGTCCGAGGTGGACCGCCGCCCGAGGCAGCCGAGCCCGGACAGAAACATTCCTCAGCCGGAGAGAGACAGAAAGGAAAGCAAACGGACTGGGACCTCCGCCTGCCCCGGCCGCCTGCCAGGAGACACCTTCAGGATATGTTCAATGTGTGAACGGGAACCTGTCCAGAGAAGGTCAGGTCGGGACGGCTCTCGACCTCTCCAAAATCCTCCCAGGGAGGAGTCGTTTCCTGGCTAAGACGGCGGATGAATTGCTTTTATTTTGACGCCTAAAAGTAGGGTTACATTTGTGCCAGTGGGACGTTTTTTGGGGCAGTTAGGACCCGTTTCCTACTCTGAGACGCTTGATAAATTCGAGCCCTGGTCTGACCTTGTAGCAAGCGCACCACATCGGTGGAGCTAAGCCGCGCTGCAGGCCATTCATTTGTCAATGGAGCAGCAGTGTCCAAAATAAGCAACTGAGAGGGGAAGGAAAAAGACGATGCATCGTTGACATGAGGGCCACATACACCCATAGTTTGGTGTTTCTTTTGGATATTTAAGTTCCGACCCAAAGCAGACGGCAAAAATCCATTGCGCCAAATACCGTTCTTTCAAAACAGAAGCTGCGCCACTTCTCACACTTGTTGTTCACAGGCTTTTCTAATGTGATATCTGTCTTATATTTACACACTTACTAACTGAACCAGTGTCAAAGATTGAGCCTGTCTCCATATTACAATACTGTCGAGCGTTGAAACGTTCGATGGCATTCAAAGCCAAAATTCGCCATTAATCTCTTCGGCGTCAGCGAGCCCAAAATAGCACTGATCTGTACAGTGAACGCGTCATGTGACTCCCAGCCTACCTCTGTGTCCAGGAGCTGATGTAGCCCAGCACCCGCAGTGCATGCTCCTTCTTCAGCTGGAAGCCTCCTTCACTGCTGTCTGCATCCGATACTGAAAAAGGAAAAGACAAACTATTAAGTACAGGAGCCAGGTCGGTCACACAGCCTGGGAGACCACAGCTCATCAGTCCAAGCGAGAAGGGCCAAGTGTGCTCATCTACACCCGTTAAGAGCCCGTGTGCGGAGCTGGAATTGTGCCCGTTGACCGTTGGTTCCCAACACGGGGTCCGGGGAGCCTTCAACAGGTTTCAGTGGGGGGGGGGGGGGGGGGGTCCCCAACAAAATGATTAACAGTTAAATATCAACATTATTTCATTGGTTGGCAATGTCCAATAATTAATATTTAGAACCTAGTTTCACTGTTGTCTCCCGAACTAGAGTAGATACCTAAATCGTATCTAATAAGTAAAATCTGCTGAGATTGCAGAGACTAAACCATAACAGTTGGGGTCTGTGGCCTGATGCGGGTCTAATCGAGGCTCCTTGATGTGAAAACCGGTTGAGAATGACTGTACTAGACAGCTCAGCAGTGTGAAAGAGTCAACATGTTTGAATGCTAAGCAGGTGATGGTCCACAAGAGCATGCCTGTCTGGTTGATTTCCCGGGTTATATGGACGTTTAAAAATACACATTACACACAACCACACGCACACAACATCTTGGCCAGGCAAGTAGGAGGCGTTCCCCGCTACAGCCGTCACTAAAACGTCACCCACGTGGGGTAATGCAAGTGTCTTGGAGGTTCTTCAGTAAGTCACTACACTGTGGTTTGCTGCCACAAGACCACCTCTGGATCTTTTGGATGGAGGCCCGGACTCGGGCCAGCTCTGAAAGCAGCTTCCACACTGACTGGCACTATCAAGTGTCAGAGCCAACTTGTAAACTGTGGCCTGGAATTGGGCAAAAAAAAATTAAAAATTAAAAAAAAATCTAATATCTCAACACGCAAACGCTTCAATATCGACAATACTCTCACTGCACAACGGACTCCTTGAGAAGAGTCAATGAGATCAGAAAAGTGGATGGCGTGACTGTAATGCAGCGTTTAAGAGCTGGAAAAGCCAACCTTTTAAAAGGCATCACTGTATTACTACACTGCAAATCCCAGACCATGTCTAGCCTTGGACGTCATTTACCTGACTTCTCGCAACGGTATCTAAAGCCATTTGAAATATCCAACTGGAGGAAAAACTGGAGTTCTTGAAAAAACAAAGGGGCTGGACTGGGCATCGTATATGGAAATGTTATAAGAATGTTGTCATTTGAAAAAAATCATAATAAGAAATAACCGCCCGTGTATAGTTATTCAGTAGTGAAGGACTGAAGTATACAGTCTGACAGTATTTGGGCTTTCAAACAAACTAGAGAATGCCCAGTGAAAATTGAAGATTTTGACGTTTGAATGGCACAGTTTAACAAAATGTCAACGATTCAGTCCCGTGCGCCACAACGGAAGACGATGAAACGGCATCTTCCACTGTGGAACAATCATACACCAGGGAAAAACTCTTTGTGACCCGGCCGCAGAGCCATGAAGCCGCCGCCCCCCTCCGCCCCCCCGCTGTTTATTAATATTACGTGTGTCACGTGTCCACATTGCACCAAATTCGACACTGCACATCCTTGGGTCCCCAGCCATACAACCACCACGTTTAAAGGAGATTTAAACACTTTATACAGATAGTTTTGAAAGGATGAAGCAAAATTGCAGTGAGGCAGTTTGCAGAATTTACGGAAAAAAAAAAAGTAACCGAAATACAGCAAAATCCTGAAGCCAACATCATCTGAGGGGTTTTCTCTGCCTTTGGGAACTTGCATTGTGATGCACTGAAGTATGGGAAATCTGAATGGACCCACTCATACTTTTGGGTTTTCGAATAAAAACACAATAAAAACAGAACAGTCCAAAGTCATCACAGTGCACTTTTAACACAAGAGTAGGTGAAACATGCGATTCACAAATACGACAATAAAGTAAGTGCTTACTCTTCAAACGATGAGTGCTGCCCTCCGGTGACTAGTGAGGTTTGTTTATGGACTTTTTGTTCAACTGGTCTGCCGAGTCAGGGAGCTCATTGTTGGGACACCGGCGTAAACAAACTGAGGTAAGACGCTCCACACATTTGTTAGATTCACAAGTTAGCATGGATTCCTTTCCCCCCGCGTCCCGCAGGACAATTACCGCTTGTTAAGTACAGTCAAGTATCCACATCGGCATGAATGCCAAGCGTCCATGTTGGATTCCAACGGCCTGCTGCCCGGGCCTGGTTCAAACACCAGGTAGGAGGGTCGTCTCTTGGTCCGACCTCCAGTAGAGTTTCATTATCCAGGAGGCTCCCACCATTCTGTCTTGGGGAATATTGCCGTCATACTATGAAGCGAGGGTTGGCAAACCTGTGATGTAAAATAACCAGTAGCCAGACCAGCATCTCCACTCTGCTTGCAGTCAGAAGAGCCTCTGAGCTGGATTGACACTTAAGAGGACTCACTCACTAATATGTGGTTAGAAATGACCTGACTTTGTCTGCAGAAACAGTGCACACGTAAAGTCACCACCGCATTCAATCTGCGCTCAAACCAGTCGGTTTGGTGCACATTTTGGTGAATGCGCATCAGGCTCAGAGATTGAAGTGGACGAATTGGAAAAGTGAACCACGGCCCCCCTCAGGTAAAAAAATTGAATGTGCCAGGAAGAGCGCCTACTTGCCAGAGGAAAGCAGCTGATCAGACATGATCCGACAACATTGAACCAATTGCTGTAAAGCCACCATTGTTAGTTAGTGAATGAGCCACATTGAGCGTACGACTACGATAAAAGCTTAAAAAGCAACCAAAGAGCTCACAATCTTCTGCCAAAGAGAAGAATTCCCAATGAGAATCGTGCACTGAGGACAACTGAACGCCCCCCAAACAACTTTTTTTTTTTAAATTATTATTATTATTTTTATTTTTCATATCCAAAAACAAGGCAATTAAAATAAATAAAAGGCAGAGAATCCTCTTGTTAAATCCCTGCGATACGGACGCTGCGAAAGCTTGGAGTTTGTTTGGTTCATGTGCAGCCAAGGAGCCAATCAGGGAATAATGTGAAAATAATGAGGGATGGAATTTTTCAGTTTAACCTTCCCCCCGTCTAAAATAATAAGCAGTAAAAGTGACTCAGCTCGCAGGGATGGGGGGGGAGCTTGCAGCAGTTCTGCCCAAGGACACCGATCAGACGCGGGGCCGCTCGGAGGCGGCGAGATGGGGCAGCCGGATGGCTCCAGGAGCGCCGCTTCATCATTTCAGTCCAACTGCCGCCGTGTGTTGAAGGTTCTCTGTTGACTGCGATTCAACACGAGCTCTCTAGCGCAGCCAGCCTACCGCCACAAGAGTGGCCACCACCAAACCCTAACCCTAACAGGGTATCGATCCAACGACAACGACAACACTCAATTTCAAACCCTCAAAACCAAAGTTTGATACCCGAGTAGTTGGATAGCTTTGGGGTTAGTGTGGGCAAAAATAAAACTGGCGATTTGTCGAGTGTGTTTTTGTTTGTTTTCGTTGTAACCAAAGATTGTTCAGAGCCGGTATAAATGTCAAATGGTTTTTTTCAGAGCTGTAAAAATGTTCAGGATTTTTAATTGTTTATTTTACCTGGAAGCGAGAAGAGTTAACAGAACGAGCCACCGAGGCAACATTTCTGCCCAGGAACTGTCCTCGCAGTGGACCGAGTCAAAATATTTTTAATTGACGTTTTAAAAAAAAAATCAAATTAAAAAAAAAACAAACATTTAAGTCAATGACCGAAGTGATAAGATGAAAGAAACATCAGCTCATACTTAAGGATTCACATGTGGAATCTATTGTTTTCATTTCCACCTAAGTCCACAGAGTCAGAGTGAGTCAGCAGATCACTGAAAATGCTAAAGCCTTTCCCCAAAACTGCCGATGGGTCAGAGGAGTACTAACCATCCTTTCTTCCTGAGGAGCGTGTGCTTTATAACACCTTTATACTGCCCTTAAATTGTTATTTGCAACTATGTGTATGACAATTCAAAGCCAACTAAAATTCCAGGACAGCGCAATTCGTGTGCATTTTCAAGGAAATGTGTCTAAGTTCTACTTTTTAATCTCCCTGGGGAAACTTGTCCTCTGCGCTTGACCCGTTCAAACTATTTAGGAGTGGGCAGCCATGGGACCGACTCCAGTTCTAGCTTTACTAGAGAGACAGACTGCATTTCTCTCGCAGGGAGAACAGAAAGGCCGCGGTCGGCCAAAGCGACCACAGTCGGGTTGGAAACCAGGAACTCCAAGCCAATGACCCCTGTGACCTTACGTACTTCCCTTCATCCCTTCTCCCAGTCTGCAAGAGCTGGAATAAGGCCAACGCCTCGAGACAAAGAGCCAACACAAGCCGGCTCGTCACCAAGCAACCGCCTCGTTTGTCTGGGATCGAGATGGAGACAGACACAGAATGTAAAGTTCAACAGGATGCCTCACCGGCCTGACGTGGCGTGGCCGTGCGTTGCATCACGGGCCGAGGAGCCGAACACGCTGCAACCAGGTGCATATTCCACAACCAAGGAAAATAAACAGAAACCAGCGGGGGATGTGGAGAGAGAGAGGGTGAGGGAGAGACGGGGATAGGTGGGAAGCCAGACAGAGGCGAGGATAATTACATAGCGAGATCAATGGATTGACAGATTTATATGCTTATATATAGAGAGAGAAATAGAGAAGGATGGAGGGCTGCGGAGATAAACCGAGATGGGAGAAGCTGAGGAGGCGAAGCCGCCCGCTGACGTCAGCAATCAAGCGCTCGCGGAGCAGTGAACCCAAACACTTGGGTTTGTTCAAACATGGTTACTCTTTCGGCAGGGATACATAACAATATACGCATTTATCTTTGTAAATATGCTGAACTACATATTTACAACTGTTAAATACTTTTTTTTTTTTTTTTTAAAGAACAGAAACAGTGAAATCACGATATTTCCCTCCCAATTTTGGGGATGACGATATGTGCTTTCATAAGATATTTACACACAGGAAATATTTGACAACCAATTTTTAGTAATGTGGATATTATGAGCACTGATAAGAAGGTAAGGTAGAACAGTCAATGACGTAAAGAAAAGCGCATGACTTTCCTGTAATGCTCCTCAACAACAACACTTAATTATATCACAACAATCATAGTCCCGGACCAAATCTAGTCTCAAATCACATGCTTTTTAGCTTTGCCAAAACATTGTTTCATACAACTCTGCTCTGGCAGATGCCACATTTACACGAGGGTGTAAAGCAAGGTTGGCAGTGACTGGTTATGCAGTGTGTTCATGTTTCCTTATATTTTGCTGTTTGGAGTTGGCGAGCTAGCTAGCTTGCTAACCAAAATGAGCAGGACCTTAGCGTGAGACACAAAGGGTGACAGCGAAGGTTGGACAGAGAGCAAGCGACAGCCAAACCCTCCCCTAATCCCAATCCCCTCCCAAAACTCCCAGGCCTTTGGCAGAACAATCAACACCATTGTGTGTTCAGCTTGTACAAAAACATAACCATCGTGCCCAGATAAGAGGTCTGTCCTTGCCATTGTTCCAGACTTCGGGCTCATGACACAAATTTGTAAAAAGGAAAGGAAATACAGACCAAGAAAGATAGAAAAAAAAAAGAATGAAGTTATTTCCACAGCTCACTCTGGGACCCGGTGAGCTGCCGCCCGCACACAGTGAGCTCACAATGGACGTCCTCGCACCGGCTGCCTGATTCATTGGTCTAATCCTCTGTTTCCTTGTTTCTGTGTGTGGTTGACAGTATGTTCAAGACCTCAAGACTCAGAGGAGCAACATCGCTCTGTTTTTCACACACGCAGCAAATCTAAGGTGAAAGGTCACCCAGATAAAGCGGGCCACATGGGCCTGCCAGTCTCCAAGCACTGGAGATGAGGGCCATGTGGTTCCCATAACATACACACATCACTTGTGAGGATATATAGTATAGTATGTATAGATATATAGTCCTTGGCAGTGACCTGGTATTAAACTGGGTGTAATTCATAAACCGAGACCCTCATTTAAGAGAAATGGGCGAAGGATTTCTTCCCAGTGGCCCCTTCTCAGAGCTGTTCCCTTGACAGAACGACACCGCCATGTGCCACATGGACACCTAATGCTATGGGACCTTTGGTTGGTTGTCAAGTTTAATGGAGAGAGTTACGGGCCCTGCGGCAGCCAGACGTGTCATACTGGGCTGGAACAAAACTCACCCACAAGTTACCACTTCGAATAGCATGTCCCAATACGCAGATATTTTAAATATAAAAACACAAGAGGCTGTTTCCGCGAGTCGGGTCAAAGTTAAGATGTTGACGCAGGCACGGCACTGCAGAAACGTAATGGTGTTTAAAGAAGTTCTGTCGACCCAGTGGACAAATGCAACGGACCAATGCTAAAAAAAAAAAAAAACCATTAAGGTGCCGAGAAAATAATCACATCGGTGAGGTGACAATCTACTCCCCGGTGTCTTGTTTTATTTTGCACGCAAGTTCAGCTGAAAGCTTTTTAAAAGTCCTCGCCAACCAGACAAAGTGTCAGTTGATTTAATGACACTTATCGTGTCACGTTTCTTTAACTCAAATGGTTAAAGCTGCTAAAGCTCCCGTTTAGGTGCATTTTTAGAGGCCAAATAAATGTAAGGAGGTTCAATGGATGGCCGGTGACCTGCGGGGCAGAAGTTCATGACACTCGAAGGACCGGACCACGTCCTGTCAAAAACAAAAATAAAAGCAACAACAACAAAATCTCCCAAGACACGACGCCTCACGGTGCAGAGGGAACCTGCAACCCCAACCCAACAGCTCGTGCACTTGACGGACACGGAGGCCTTGCTAGCGAGGCTGCGCCGGACCTCCATCACAACCCACCCGCTGCTTCACCGACAAGCTGCACCAGCCCGGTGAAGCGCGGTGACAACGGCGACTTTAACCCCCGGACCCGCTTCCCAAGCACGCGACGGGCGGGTTGTGTCGGTCCGGTGAAGGGCTCTCGGGTCCAGCCGGACACACCTGCGGCTGGGCTGTAGCTCGCTCCGGCTAACGGGGCTCAGCACACCCACAAGTGCACCATCAAAACGTTCGGGTGTTTTTGTTGCGCATTTTATGTTAAAAAATAAGCGGGTTGGGGTTCCGCAGTGTGCGGGCGTGAGCGTCCCCTAACACAATGGGAGCCCGAAGCGAGGCGGATCCCGCGGCTTCGGGATTCCGACGTCCACAAGCCGGACGCCTTCGCCTCCATTCACCCGGACAGAAGCCCCCCCCCCCCCCGCTGGAAGGTGAAGCCGTCCGCGGACGGTCAGGTGTTCCGGGAGGCAGGACGCCGGGGGAGGGGGGGGGGGTGCCGCCGGAGCCTCCGTAGCCTCCGTGTGACCGAGCCGGGCCCCGGAGCGCCCGGCGGGGTGACACGGGGGTGGCAAGGGGTGCGAGCGGCGGAGGGACGTCCGCGCCGGGAGGGGGGACCGGGCGGTCCGGGAATCGCAGACGCATCACAATACGGAGATGTGCTGGTTCGGCCACGGACCCGCGGCGCTGTGCGTGCGGCTAGCATGGCAGCTAGCAGCAGCCAGCCGGCCGCTGACACCGCGGAGCGGAGCGTCCCGGCGGCGCCCCGAGAAAACGACACGCAGCGTCGAGTCACTTACTTTCGTTTAAAACCTCCACCAGCTCGGCGCAGTTCTCACACATGGTTCCCGAAGCGGAGCCTCCTCACAGCATCTGGGCAGCTGGCGGTCCGGAGCGTGGGAAGGCCCAAAATAAAACGCGTTTCGGGGGGTAGATCCGATGTGAAAACGCCGCGGAGCGCGGGAGCCGCGGAGGGTATTCGTGTTCGGACAGAACGGACGGACACCGGAGCGGGAGACGCCCGAGAAGGGGTCGAGTTGCGGTCTCCTACTGAGCGCTAGTCGGGGGAGCAGGCACGGCGGCCATGTTGGATCGCTCGGAACTTTCCGCTCCGTCTCCTTCGACTCGTTCGACTCTTTTCGGTGATCTCGCGAGAGTTCCGCGCAAACTTTGCCGTCCAGGCGCCGTGACGCTGTTTCCAGTCGATTCATCGTGAGCGAAATAAAAAGTCACAATTCAAACAACAACGACGACAACGACGACAACAACGACGACCACAACAACAACAACGACGACAACAACGACGACAACGACGACCACAACAACAACAACAACAACGACGACAACAACGACGACCACAACAACAACAACAACAACGACGACAACGACGACGACAACGACGACAACGACGACGACAACGACGACAACAACAACGACAACGACGACAACGACGACAACAACAACAACAACGACAACAACGACGACAACGACGACAACAACGACCACAACAACAACAACGACGACAACAACGACAACAACGACAACAACGACGACAACGACAACAACGACAACGACGACAACAACAACAACGACAACAACAACAACAACAACACCGACGACAACGTGTTTCAGAAGCTGCAGCACAGCACCGGACGGCGGCGACAACACGGGCATTTTCAGATTCAACTCAGATTTCCATTTTATTCCAAAAAGTAGTAGTGTCAACATTGCGACCTTAAATTCGTAATTTCGATTTATTCTCGAAGTATATTTATTTTCTTGATTTGTTAAGTTTCATATTGTATTCATTTTTGTCATGTCGAGAAAGCAAAGCTTTCAAGACGATTGGTCTAAGATATACGTTTTTTACATGACATAAATATAAAGTAATAAAAATAACTGTATGCAATGATAGTGAAAGTAATAGATGGAAGAGAGAATAAACAAATGTCTTTCTTTTCCTTCGCCTCAGTCCTCTGTTGTAATACTTTATTTTCTCAATCCACTAATCACAATCCACAATCCACTTTCTTTTCTCAATCCGTGGCACGGTGGCGCAGTGCATTGCACTGCTGCCTCACAGCAAGAAGGTCCTGGGTTTGATTCCCGCCTGGGGCGCTGTTGGTACTGTGCTCCGGTGGGTTATCTCCCAAACAGGAGCCTTTCTGTGTGGAGTTTGCATGTTCTCCCCGTGCTCACATGGGGTTTCCTCCACCTCACGTCAGTAAGGACCCCCCTCAAAAATATGCACCATCATGGTCTGACCAGCGATGGACACTTATCACCTGGTCCCCGAGCGTCCACGTACACTGCCCACTGCTCCTGGCTGTGCCCCCGGAGGAAGGACAAGCCAGGATGGGTCAAAAGCAGAGGAGCCATTTCACCGGCCACCATCAAGCATGTGCATGTGTGCGTGTGTGCAAGCATGTGTTGTGGAGTGTCGTGTGACAATTAAAGACTGTTTCTTCTTCTTCTAAAAGTATTACACCATTACAAAAAATGTGAAGCCTAAGTTATGGTGAACTCCTATAATAAGATCACACTTTAATCTTTTTGATTGCATACTACATTTATGTTGTCATCTGGATGTAAAAAAAAAAAAAAATCCTGTTTTGCTTGTCACGAACATAAATCAAACTTAGTTTTGGTGCTTTCCAAAACATTGCTCAGCTTTCCTCATAAGATACACAGCCGTACTCCCACTGAAGTAGTTTTTTTTCTTTGTAATGCATAACTCCAGTTTTAAACCCTTCACAGAACCGGTGTTTTATGAAGTGTCCCATTCAGCCTCCCAAAGGAAAATGACATGATGCTTTTGGAAAGTCAATATTTTATGTTGTCAGGCATTAAAAGTTGAACACATTCTCATTTCCTCCCACCCAACCATCGTGTCCTGGAGAGGATTAGAGATTCTTTCCTAATGAATTAATGATAAAAAAAAATACAAACAAAAAAACAACTGATTGAAAGACTGCGAGTGCTCACAAAATTCTGATGTAAACATGTTAAAACCCTTTCAGTGTCAGCTGTTTGCATCACACAGGTTGTTCAGGTATGTACCAAGCTTTAGTGTGCGGTAATAAGTGGTGGAAAGAATAATCGAAGTACTCGAGCAAAACACATAGTAACTAAATAATGAACAAATTACATTATACCTTTGTACAATACAGGTGTTGAACATTACAGTGGAAGCACTAAATTAAAAAATGCTTCAAACTCTTAATTCTCATCTCCAGTCCGTGCAGAACCCTGTTCTCCTCCAGACACCCATTCAGTGTTGGATGCATCATTTTCATGATATTCACAGACCTGGAGGACAACTTTGAGACTTTCCCCAAAACCGTGAGAGCGGAGTGTAAAAGAAATGTACAAGAAGTGCACGGTGACACAGCAGGTTTTGTAAAAATAGCCAACTTTATGTTCCCATAGTACTAAGATAGTTTTACAAACAGGATTATGTGCACAGGGTTATAGCCTTCCTTCACTCAACATTTATGTCCAAATTCAAAACTCCCTCCACAGAGAGAGGGGAGAGAAAAAATAAAAATAAAAAATAAAGAAAATCTAAAAGAAAACACCAAAGAAAAACTGATTAAACAAAAACACGAGGTCAGGAGCGCGACAAGCAGCTCGGCTGCCGCACACCACGCCCCTCCGGCAGTGAAACCGTTCATCACAGCACTGCAGGAGCTTCCCACAAATATATATATATTTTACATATTAACAAATTAAAAAAAAAAAAAAGAAAAAAGTACTATGCGCTTGTGGAGGGAATAAAAAATAACCTTTAATTCGTTCCACTTCATGCACGTCTAAACCGATGGTGAACAAACGTAAAGCTCAAATCAGCAAAATGGGGGACTAAAGAAATCAGCGTGTTATCATCTGCATATAAAACGTTTCCAAATGTCTTCATCTCATTTACATCTTGGCAACTATTTGGTCGACCTACAACCAAAGCGCTCGGGGCCCGGGCGGCCCCCCGCCCCTCAGTCACACGCACGCTCACACGCTCATCCTCTCGAGCACCGCGCACACGGGCTCAGTCGCACATCTCCTCGGGCAGCTCGTGGGGGTTGAGGATTCCGGGGACCGACATCTGGATCTTGTGTTTCTCCTCCTGCGCCTGTCGCAGCGACGCCTCCCGCTCCTCCAGGAACAGGTCTGTGGTGTCCTCGCCAGCAAACTCCTGCACGGAGACACGTCAGTTGGAGGGAAACAACCAGTGAACGTCAAAAGGTGGAGTGTTCCTTCATGATATTATGATTGCTTTATATTCGGACGGTCATCACTTTCCCCCCCCCCCTCTGCATTTTTCCGGCTGAAAGTGTCCGGCGTGCAGAAACTGGTGTGTGTCAGTGTCATTGACTTTGGGGCAGTTCAGACATTTTGTGGTCCAAGTTTGATCTACATCCATCTATATTTGGAGCAGGACTTAATGAAGAACGCTTGCCAATCGACAGGAAGTAGCTGAACGTTGGTGGATCGGGGCGCGTCATCCAATTTGATATCTAATTCTATCTGTGTGCGCAGGGTGTGACTATCCAGGGGCTTTGGCATGGGGTGAGGTGCGCGGTGGTGGAGACTAGAGGGAGCCGACGCTGCGTTCCACGGGAACACGGGAAATACTAATTAGGGTCGTCGGGAAGCGATGCGGCGTCCCACGGGAACTCTGAAAACTGTCATGAGTAACTAACCCAGATCGTGTGCATTGCTTCCTGCAGCTCCATCGGTATCTATGTTTCACAGAGCAAGGCAGGTAAGGATGAACAGTTTACAAAGTTCAAAGGGGACCTTTTATGCTCCTTTTTACACAAGTTCATTTAGATCAAGTTTCCTGACGAAAGAAACACCAGATCAGCCATTGTGACACGCTTCTAAATGCTGACGCTCTGTTTAAATGGGAGGAGCCACCCCCCCCCGCCGAGCCAATGGGGTTTGAGCACAGGTTCCGGGTTCTGTGAGCCGATGGCGTTAGAGCGTGACTTCTGGGCTTCCTTGTATTTTCTCCACAACTTCCACTGATTTCACCTCATCCGTCCACCAAAAACTGTTTATGAACTGATTTGAGGGGAGAGATGAGGCCTCCAGTTGCTGAACCTTGAGTCATTTTAGATCTACTAACTAATTCAAAAGTTAGTTCCACCTTTCGCTGCCGTTCTGTAATCTTGTGGGACACTGAAACAAGTGTTTAAATGTTTTTGTTCCACCTAAACGTCGGAAAATGGAATAAAAACGGACAATAAAAACACTTTTTTTTTTTTTTTTTTTAATTTGCTTGGAGACACGCACGGCGGCCGGGATGGAGCAGATGACCATATAAGGACATCCAAGGCGAGCTGAGCGGTGGGATGCCTGAGCGTTTTGTTCACAGACTTTACTTTGTCGTTAGCTGACCTCATCCCTCAGGAGAAGAGGAAAAGCCTTTAAATGGAAGAGGGTCCTGCACGGTTCCTCTGCTCACCTTGATCTGCACCAGGAAGTCTCTGAGGTGCTCCTTGAAAGCGGCAATATCCTGATTCAGGCTGAACAACCCCGTGACAAACACCTTCACCTGAGCACTGGACACACACAACATCATCATCATCCTCCAGGTGTCATTTTTAATTCATTACCTTGCACACGTCAGAGCCCTGTGAGAACAGGATGCCAAGGGCTCACCAGATTCCATCCAACAGGTTTTCACACTTTGAGTTCAATTTAAGACCAATTGTGAACTTCTCTGGTCGAGACTGGAAACCTCCTCAATCATCCTTTTCTGAATTAAGTTTCTAAATGTTTTTGTGTAGCCAAGTGCAAATGTTCTTTGCATACGGTTCTATGTTTTCATTCTCTTCACTAAATCCAGGTGTAATAAAAAGGCACTTACTCCTGTAGATGCGGGAAGGCTGTTTTCAGGAGGTTGGCCACGTACTCCTGGACGTAGGCCTGGTTGGTGGCGGGGTTGGCAGGGCTGAGGGTGGCGCTGATCTTCCCTTCCTCCACCAGGTTGAACATGTAGGCCAGGATGGAGGCGTGCATGGTCAGACCTGACGGTGCACAGCGGTGAGTCAGTAACTAACAACCTCCAACTCCTTCCAAGAGACCCAAAAGAACTGCACGACCAATCACGTTATGACCAGGGTTTCCATTTCTACTTCCATGCGATCTACTCCGTACAAGACCATGACGTTGCTGCATCAGGGAGATCGACTACATCAAACCAAGCATTCCAAATTTCCGTCTCGGTTCCATAAACCCATAAAAAGCCGAGTTACACCACGTGAGGAATGTGCCGAGATAACAGAAACCAAAACAGGGCTACGTGGCCCAACAGTCGAGCTCCCCTCCAGCGGCTGAGGGAACAAGCGTCACCTGCGGTGTGGGAGGTGTCCGTCACCACGGAGAAGATGTGCTGCAGGACGTCGCAGAAGTAGGTCTGGTAGAAGCTCTGAGCCGCCGCCTCCTCCTGAGCCACGTTCTGCAGCAGCGTGAACAGGATCTGCAGGCCTGCGGGACGCACCCGGGGGGGCCGGGGCCCGGCAACAGAGTTGACGTCAAATTCAAACAACAACGGTTTCAACTGAAACCCAAGCACCTTCCGGAGAAGTTCAAGGTCAAACTCCCACCCCCCTCCCCCCGGCAGCCACCGCCAAAGATTTCTGATGCGATAAACGAACACACAAAAAGTATAATTCTCTCAACATTTACTGAAATTTTATTTTGACATATAATAAAAATAATTTAATTCAATTTAAGGGGATTTTACACCCTGAAAACGCAAGGTTAAAAAGGTCAGAGAAGGGGGCGGAGGGGGTCAGACCTGTGTCAGCCACGTTCCTCATGGTGTGTTTAAAGGCCCAGATGATGGAGTCCAGTACCAGCTTAAACTGAGCGGGGGGGATGGACAGAAAGGCTGGGAAGCACTGGGAGTTGACAGCCTGCAGGAGGTAGAAGAAGTGGGTGCGGTGCTCCGGGAACTCCTCAAAGTCCTGCCAGGAACACAGCGTCGGTTAGAACCAGGCTTCGGTGAGAACGGCAGCGCGGAACTAGGGCTTTTCGATATAAACGTCTCACCTTGTTGATCATGTTCAACGTGCACTCAAAGACCGCGTCGAAGATCTTGGGGATCTCACCCGTGATGTGCGCGCCCAACTTGTTGACGATGGTTGCCATGGTGCTGAGGACCTCGGGCTCCCGAGCGGCGGGAACGTTCCTCTGGTAGTCGATCAGCACCGCCTCCAGCAGGGGGGGCACGAAGTTCTCACCCACCTGGACCACAAGGTGCACCAAGCGGACATAATCAGCGCATTTTATGGGATGCACGAAGTCTGGGCTCAACAGTAACGGTTGCTTGGCAACAGGGCAACCAGGCTAATCGGTCAAAAAAAGGTTTTTAAAAAAAGTGGGGATAGCAAACCACAAAACACGCACCCCAAAATAAAAACATTTGTTGCATTGTTGATGTTTAAATATTGCAGTCGAAACCAGAAAGCTGCACGTGTGTTGGTGCCTTTATTCACGTGCATGTTCATGTTTGAATGCATTTCTTCGTCACCTGTGATGTGTCATGTCTATGAAAACATCAGATTTTCACAGTGAGAAAGTAAGTGCACTTTTTTTTTTTTTTTATCATCACCTGTCCACGTGAACGTTGCCATCGGTGATGGATTAAAAATGGACACGTCCGATATTACGTTGGAACTAAGACGCGGACATGGCTCTTGTCTCCGGTTGAAAGCGCTTCAAAGTGGGAAAACTGAAATGCGTGTCGCAAGTGTTCATGAGAACTCTGAAAACCGTTGGCTACCACCATAAGTATTCCCCACACGTGTTTGCATCCCTGTACAGTTATAGAAAACTAAAAATGACAACTAGGTGTGGGGGGAAAAATGAAATGACAGTGTACTTACAAAAAATGAAACATTTCCTGGAAATGTCTTTAGTTTTAGTGTTTGAGTCAATTTGGTCAAATTTGTCAACATATCCGTACATATCAGGCCAAGTGTGACCAGAGGACTTAAGTGTTATCACAGCTCTTGTCTGTCTTGACTTGTGTTTCTCCCCCTCTAAAAATTCAAATTCTTTTAAGTATCAGATAAAACACAAACTATAAAGAATTATGTTTGGTTGCTGTAATAACGCTTTTAAACATTCTTTTATGTCACATATTATTAAGCTGGCATATAGCACCATAGTATCTTTATTACTCAAAATAAAAGGTGACTAAAAATGGCAACCCTATTTTCAGTTTCGGCAACCAAAAGCTGATGCCTGGTTGCCAGCCGGCCAAACCACTTCTAAAACTAAGTGTTGAGCCCTGGATGTGCTTACATGATCATGACATTTTAGCTAGTGATCAACTGTCAAATAAATAATTGTGAATAATACTGTCATGGTATAACCTAACTCACCATCTGGGGGTCGTTGGAGCGGCTGACCCAACCTGAGATCAGCTTCAGTGTCTCTCTCTTCACGGTCCTCATGCTTCTGATCAGTGGCTGCTTGGTCACCATCTCCCCTGTTGGAAAACAAGAGCCTGCGGGTCAGGAAAGAGCAGGGGAGCAGATTCACCAGATCAAAGCAATTCATTTCACAATCCAAATGAACGGTTTTAACTACAGCGTGCACACACACACCGTTGGTCTGGATGGCAGACGAGATGTTCTCGCTCAGACACTTGTAGACGTTCAGCATGTCCAGGTAGATGCGTCCCAGCTGCACGACGAAAGGATGACCCACCGCCTTGCAGGCACGCACGTTGGTCTTCAGGATGCTGCCAAGCTGACGCACCGTCTCTGCGTCTTTTAGGATGTCCACGTTCTGCAGGAGGAGGCAACCAAACACGGAATGTGGATGTGTATGAATGCAAAGTGAAATCCCCTGATTTTTTCCCATGAACAAATCCCAAAATTGCATTTCCGGCGACTTCAGTAATCATTGACATTTTAGTCAACGGAATAAACAACTTGTTTCTTCTTAAACCTAATGTGTGAAACAAACAAAAAAAAAAAAAAAACTATACAGTGAAATCTTAGATTTTTTTTGTTTTTTTACATAACAGAACAGGAAAAGTGAGTCGTGAGTGAGGCTCCTTCAGCAGATCTCACCTTGGTGGCCTGCTGGATGATGCTGTCCCACACCTGGTTGGGCAGCAGCATGTACTTCTCTATCAGATGCTCCTGCACTGTCTGGTCCGTCTGAGCTCCGATCATGTAGCCAACGGCCTCGTAGAACGTATGAACCTGAGAACAGAAAAGGAGCATCAGGACACTGAGGACAGAGCATCCGGGGACACTCGCAATAGCAAGCACTCAGGGGCCCATCCACTCCTCCACTCCATCGTTTTACACGTGCGTGCACGTGGTTATACACATGTAATGTTGCCAATTCTAAAAAAGATTCAATGGACTGCTATGGTTTTATACTTCTATCTGTTGTGAAGAACTTTGTGACTCTTGTTATGAGTCAATGCTAAAACCAATACCATATTGGTTCAAGCATCAAATTCATGTGTGTGAAGTGTTCACCTGCTGCGGCTGCAAGTCGCATATGATGGTGTTGATGTTGTTGAGGATCTCGTCGATGAAAGGCATCACCTCGCCCACCTGCACCTGCACAAAATGGCGCCGGCACTTCTGGGCGATCTTGATGAAGGTGTCACACGCCATGTCCTGCACGCCGTCGTGTGTCTCTATAAAAAAAAAAAAAAAAAATTAAAACAGGTTGAACGCGTTCCTTCCCCAAACAGAATGTAGAACAAAATCTTTTCCCCTCACCAAACTAATGTGGTTTTTATTTTCAAAAAATATTTCCTACAACGTAAGTTTACAAATTTTCTAAAATGGGAAATATACATTAAAGATGTAAAACAATTTAAAAATAGGGTTTTTTTTGCAATATCTGCCTCGACCACTGCAGTTCAGAGGCAGATAAAGGAGAGTTTGCCTGGTGTTTGAACACCTGAGCTACATCAGGCTCTCTTCCTGCTCAGAGCTTTTGACAGTTTTTGAGGGGCTTGTTTTAGAACACCTCTTAATATATCGTCCCGTGTTTTAAATTCATCTTCTCACCGTGCATGAACTCAAAGAGCTTGTTGACGACGGTCTTAAGGAATTTCCAGTGCGCCCGCAGGAATCGTGGATACTGGCCCACGATGTACATGATGTTGGAGGCGATGATGGCCTTGTTGTCCTTCCCTCTTTTCTGCTCACACAAGCCCAGCAGGTCCTGGTGGAGAGGAGGAAACAGAATAACATTTCTGCCACAGCAAAAAAACACCATTCACTGGAAGGTAAACTCATCTTAACAATAACATATTTTAAATGTCAGCAAGAATAATCCCAACCATTAAAAACAATTCCAAGACAAGTGTTTACCTTGATGACTGTGACCAGGAATCTCTTCTCGTCCTCCTCGTGCATGGCCCCGCTGATGGAGCCGATGGCCCAGCACAGCGTGTTCAGGTTCCTCCACGACCACTCGGTGCCATTTACCTGGTTGTGGAGCTTTTCCGTCATGATGCGCTCTGTGTCAGCGTAGTCCAGATGGGTGAGATAGACTGGAGAACAAAGGGGGTGGTTAATACTTATGTACTAATAATATTTGCAAGGTTTTTACAAGTTAAACAAAGGGAAATTGAAGCACATTCAATGTCTTCCAGCACCCTGATGCTTTGAGATCCTTTTTAATAACTGATGGATTTGTCACAACAGCCTCCGTGTCATCTGCTTCGACAGAAGAAAGCTTAACATGGAGGACCCGGCGGTTGCCTCTCTCACCCAACGTCTCCCTCATGTTCTTGTAGAGGTTGATGGAGTCTGTGTCCTTCATGAACTCTCGCACCACCTCTCCCTGGTCGTTCTCCACCACCAGCACCTCCTCTGGCTTGGCCATGCGGCTTACCATCAGCAGACGAACCTGGTTGTGGCGGGGGGTGAGAGCAGCGGTCTGGTTTATTCAAACTCCTTCAACGACAACTGAGCATCTGCATTATCTCCCCTCCACTCCCCTCGCTGAAAGTGAGGTATCTAAACTACTAACATGTAGCCGTCCTACTACCTGTCCGCTAGATCCGATCCCATCCAACCTCCTTCAAGCCACCGTCTATCACCCCGGCAATCACACATGTGATTAATTCTTCCCTATCTTCCGGCACTTTCCCTTCCGCTTTCAAAGCGGCTCGGGTCGCACCACTGCTCAAAAAACCCTCACTCGATCCCAATCAAGTAGGAAACTATCGGCCGGTCTCTCTCCTCCCATTCCTTTCCAAAACCTTAGAGAGGGCGGTCTCTAGACAGGTTACAGAGTACCTGTCAAGAAACAACCTTCTTGATACACTTCAATCTGGCTTCAAAAGTGGTCACTCCACCGAAACAGCCCTGTTGTCTGTGACAGAGGCCTTAAAAACTGCTAGAGCTGCTGCCAAATCCTCGGTTCTCATTCTGCTAGACTTATCAGCTGCTTTTGACACTGTCAATCATTGCATACTCCTGTCCATACTCTCAAGCATGGGCATAACGGGCAGTGCACTTTCCTGGTTCGAATCTTACCTCACTGGGCGCTCGTTCAGTGTGACATGGCGAGGCCAGCTGTCTGTGCCTCACAACCTCACCACAGGGGGGCCCCAAGGCTCGGTGCTAGGACCCCTCCTCTTTGCCATATACACCACCTCACTGGGCCCGATCATCCGCTCACATGGCTTTTCATATCACTGCTATGCGGATGATACTCAACTCTATCTGTCCTTCCCGCCCGACGACCCTACTGTCTCGACGCGGATCTCGGATTGTCTCGCTGACATATCCACATGGATGAAGGATTATCATCTTCAACTAAATCTGGCGAAAACGGAACTGCTGGTCTTCCCGGCCAAACAAGGTATTTATCACAACGTTGATATTAAAATCGACTCTCTATCTCTTGTTCCTACCAAGGCTGCAAGGAATCTTGGTGTCATTATTGATGACCAACTGACATTCTCGGACCATGTTGCCGCAGTCTCCCGGTCCTGCCGCTTCGCACTACTCAACATCCGAAAAGTCAGGCCGTACCTGACCCAATATGCCACTCAACTGCTGGTACAAACCTTGGTGATGTCCCGTCTCGACTACTGCAACGCCCTCTTAACAGGCTTGCCGGCCTGTGCGGTGAAGCCACTTCTGATGATACAGAATGCGGCGGCGCGACTGGTGTTCAACCAGCCAAAGAGGGCACATGTCACTCCGCTGCTAATCGAGCTCCACTGGTTACCTGTAGCCGCCCGCATCAAGTTCAAGTCTCTTATGCTGGCCTACAGAGTGATTGCTGGGAATGCTCCCACCTACTTAAGTGCTCTTGTAAGAGCACATGTTGCCCCCTGGATGCTGCGCTCGTCAAATGAGCGTCGCCTGGCTCTGCCGGCCATACAGCCACGGCAATCCAGGCTATTCTCATTTGTAGTTCCACGTTGGTGGAACGAGCTGCCAAAAATGACCAGAGCGGGGACCTCCCTCTCTGTCTTTAAGAAGCACCTGAAGACCCAGCTCTTCAGTGAGTACCTCCTGTCCTAATCTACAATTACTTAGCACCACCTTGCAGTATTTATTGTTATACCAATGTTGTTATTACACTAATCTCTGTCGCAATGTAGCTGAATGTTATTCTCCCTTGTAAGTCGCTTTGGATAAAAGCGTCTGCTAAATGACTAAATGTAAATGTAATGTAATTATTTGCAGAGCGTTCCCATATGACCGACCTTGGAGAGCACCGGCAGGTAGAGGTGTCTGCGTGGCGGCACGTCGGAGAGCAGGGGGGAGGTGGAGGTGGAGAAGGGACTCTCTCTGTAGAGCTCTGAAGCGAGGTGGTTCCAGTACTCCAGGCAGATCTTAAAGATCTCCGTCTCCTCCACCTCAGACACCAGCAGCATGTAGTGGAGAGCCTGGGGGGCGAGGGGGGGTCCATTAGTCACCTGCTTCGTCGTTGGTAAGTTTAGGTTGTTTAGTTCACATCAGGCCGGACGCCAACCACACGATTCTCTAAATTACAGTCAACCAAGGTATTATGCGATAACTTGCCAAAATGTATAAAGTAAACATTATATAGTAACTCATGCATTTGTAATAATCTTTTCAAACTCAATACGTTATATGTTCTTACATTCTGTAATAACCAATTACATCGATGGGTTGGTTACTAGTACTTTTACGATGGATATGTAATAATTCGACACCTCACTGTCACACTTTACATGTTCTCACATACACACATACATGTTCACTAGAAAGAGACTAGGACTGGGCGATACATCAATAATATATCCATATTATGATTGGGAAGTAGTTGAGTGGGAGATTTTCTGAGAACAACATCCAGAACTCGTTAAGGACAGGACTATATAATGATAAGAGACTAGACATCACCTGGGATTTCAGTTATGCAATTACTGAATCACAAAACACGGTCAAATGATTTCTACGGAGGTGCCTACCTCCATCAAGTTCTCGCGGAGGTTTGGCCTCTTCTCCACCAGCTGGCCATGCTCCTTGAGGAAGGTGCAGAGGAACAGGCTGAGGTTCTGGATAAAGTTCTGTTCATCGTCCTTCCCATTGGCGTACGCCAGACGGATGTTTGTGTTCAGAGGCAGCATCTGATTTGATGAGAGGTCACTCAAAGTTAAGTGTGTTAGGGGACTCACATGTGGTGGGAGGGTGAACAGCATGTGTCTACGTACCTGTTTGAGCTGGCTCATGGTCAGGGTGAACAGGGAGACAAATTGCTCCTCGTACTGTTGCACAGCGACGCCCGCGATCTCTGTCAGACACTTGAGGGTGACGTTCCGGAACATGGGCACATTGAGGAACTACATGTGCATGGAGGGAGAAATACATTAGCGTGCACACACACCTACCTCCCATTGTAGCTGTAGATCTAACAGTTTGGATGTTTACATGGAGCATGTGGCCACACACACACACACACACACACACACACACACACACACACACACACACACACACACACACACACACACACACACACACACACACACACACACACACACACACACACACCTTGTAGAGCAGAGTGCTGATGAGCTTGGTTTCAAAGATGTAGCCCAGTGGGATCCAGTTCAGGAAGCGTAGCAGTGTCTCTAGCGTGGCCTGGACCAGAGTGGCATTCTGGGAGTTTTCCTAACACAATACATGGGGAGTGTACGGTCAAAGGGCCTATTTCACCATGAAATGCAAAATCAGTCTAGTTCAGTGATGCTTACCATGACAAACTGGCAGAGCTGGAATATTTGGGAGAATTCGTTGCACATGCTGAAAGGGAGAACAGATAACCGATGACATCACTTCATATAAAACCGTTGTCCAGACGACTAATGATAACAAGAACAACATCAGCCTGCAGGGTCCAGGAGAAACCATCTGTGTTTAGTGGGATAGAACAGGGCTCTGCACCCCTCTAGTGGTCCTCAAGGGAATTTGCACAATATACATTTACTCAGCTCCGCCAACAATGGTGAGTTTCTGTTCTGACTTGCCACTTTTAGTTTAAGTAAAATGTTAAACCACACAGCCGTTTATAATATGAGGATAACATATATACACAACCAGAGTCAAGTCTTCCAAAGGGAAGTCATAAAAGTAACTTAAAAGTCTGGGAACCCCTGGGGTAGAAAACAAGATTGCATTTCATTGAAAACTCTCTTGCTACACTGCCAAAGTCTGAAAAGATGACCAGGACCTTCAAAATATAGCAAATCCTGATAAAAAAATAAAAATAAGAAGACAGTTCAATTCACCGGGAAAGCTCCAAACAAAAAGGAAATGTACAACATAGTGTCGGTGTCCTTACCTGTCCTTGAGGTGCTTGGCTTTAACCTGCGTCATCTGGCCGCTGGAGAAGTCAAACACCTCCTCGCTGAGCAGCTTGAGGATGATCATGTTGTTCTGGCAGAGGCTCTCGCTGGTGCGACTCGCCCCCACGATGTCACTAATGAAGTTGGGCCAGTGCTTGGGCCACTCCTGCTTCAGGATCTGGAGCGGAGAGGAGGGGGCTCATTACCTCCGTTCAGGTTGGCCTTTAGGGCTGGTATCCGTGTTGTGACAAGAGACTACGATGCGATACCGTATCGACAAATACAACATTTTATACCTCGTGAAAATGACAGTTTACCATCTTACTTGCTTTATAAAAATAATTTGGTGTTGTCAATTTGTTTGCTATTCACCATTTTCATTAAAACCCCATGCACTTACAAAACAAACCGGAAAACCAGTCCCGAAACAGGTGGCAGGTTGAACGGTTTCAATATATTTTTTACAATACTGTAATATTGTACCGTCATATAATCAAGCGGTTGTGAACGCTCGTCACAATAGACAACTCCCGTTGAAACCAGTTGAAACCAGTCGTAGTCGCCCTATCGCCCGTGACAAAGCCCTTCCTATGTCACAATGTGAACCATGACTCTATAAGCTCGTGTGTGTCCTGAATAAACTCTTGGTCTCAGAGTCCTGTTCTTCTAGCAGCTCGTCTCTGTGACCGCCCCGCATCAGGAGCTAACAGTCGTCCGTCTCGTCTTCTGTTTGAATATTCAGTAACCTGTCATTTCACCGTAACAGAACATCTGGCCTTGTCAAGAGAGTAGAAGATGAAACCATTTACCTGAACAAGGATCATGTTGAGTTTTGCGATGTACACTCCCTCTTTCTGCAACGACACAAATCAGAAAAAAAAAAAAAAATGGTTTAAGAGATTTGCACAAGCACCATGCAGATCAATGTGACTTGTTAAAAGTACAGCAGTGGACAAAAAGTTTGTTACCCTACCTCTACACTTGCAGGATCAGAGGAGGTTTTGATGATCAGCCCAACAACGTACTTCTTGATCCCTGAAAATATGCGACAGTGATTACGCGACAACTGTAAAAGCATTTAAGGACAAGGTTTCCGAGTCAAACAGCTGTGGTGCGTCTTCTACCTTCACACTGGTTTCTGGGAAGAATCTTCCAGCGCGTTTTGATGACTGTCTCCAGAATCTGCAGAGCGTAATACTGTGGAGGACAAAGGAGCCATGAAGACTGAACACAAGGGTACTGGACGCGCAAGGGCAGAAAAAAAAAAAAAAGTTGGCGAGTCCACACAAAGTACAATCAGAGACACCGCAGTGATCAAGTTTATTATTAATAAATCAACAGATTCCTCTAAAATATTCTTATCTTACTGGATAAGGATATTTTGGAGACAATCCACTCCGCTCTCCTCCAAAGCTGTGTAAATGTGCCGTCAGCGGGTCACACCTTAGTCTTCATGTTCTGGGAGAACTCCAGGATGGTGTCCACCCTAGTCCAGGCGTCTGGATGGTCCTTCAGGTTTGTTAACACCTCCTGGGCCATCCGTTGCTGAGGGGAAAAAAAAAAAAACACTTACACTTTAAAAGACGTCGCTTCACTTAGGCGCCATCTTGGTTTTGTCCTGGGTGGTTGGTTTGTCCTGTTGTGGTAGATCTTCCCATACCATGCATCTTGTTGATCAGTGATTTCACCTTTTTCACGTCACAAACCCGGAATTTGATACGCATCAGGCCACGAGTCCCGTTTGATCAGCTTTGGTCTCCGGACCCAATCTGCTCAGATTTTTATTGTTCGATCTGATTTAGCGAGATAAAAGTGAAACGAGGACCCAAATGATGGCTATTGTACATTCTCGCACGGTGCTGACGTCCTGGAAATGGAAGACTGAAAACTAACGTCACACAAACCAAATCGGATCCCGGCCCGGAAGGCAGCTCGCGGGCGGCCGCCTTTGGCGAGCTGCCTTCCAGCAGAGACGCCGAGCGCTGCCCACCTGTGATCCGATGTCATAGTACATGGAGTTGACAACGTTGTCGAGCAGGTTGATGTCCAGTTTCTGATTGAAGTCCAACAGTTGTCTGGCTGCATGATCGGCCAACATGGTCATTTCTGCTGGCATGGAGCTGGAGGTGCGAAGGGGGAAGAGTCAGCCACTTTGTTCTACTGGAGCAGCTACTATTCCAAATAAAGAAAAATAACATTGAAAACGTATTGCCGCTGTGTCGATGGAAAACGCAGGGGGGGGGGGCAAATGAAACCATCAAATCAAATAAAGTACAAGTACTTCCTTAGTGAACTTTTACTCCACTAAATTTCAAAATAGCTGTACTATTTACTCTAGTGCTGTATTACTTTTTATTTTTACTGGTCTCATCACTTAAAAAGCAGGCACTGGATCTATCAAACTGCTCATCCGTGATTCATTTGGTTCATTTCCTTGAAAACGGCTCTGACTTAACGCCACATCAGGCTCTGCATGAGCAACATCTGCAGAATAAAAGCTTAGTACCTTTTTAAGTATTACAGACTCGCACGCGCAACATTACAAATACTTTCACTACGTTGCGTGCACTCAACGCCCGAGTATTTGTGTTTTTACTAAAGTAAAAGCTCCGAGTATTTCTTCCGCCATCGCTTTTTTTTTTTTAAACTACGACCAGCGTCGCTTTGCCCGGTTCTGTGTGGCAGCCACGGCGCTGCGGAGCTGGGTGGCTGCTCGGAACACGCTCACCACGCCGCAGAACATTTAAACCACGTGGTGGAATTATTATAAAGCCCAGAAGCGTTTTAATGGAAAGAAACAGCGCCGCCACGAGGCCGCGAGCGGGCGAGACAACCCCTCCCTCAAACTCCACATTAACCCCGATTCTCCGGCGCGGGTCCGGCCCGTGTGGTTCTATGTAAACACTATGTTACGGCGACGAGATGAATCCGTGAGTTGCTCCTGCCTTCTCTCTGGAGTCTTCCCACCAACGCAGCGTGGAAGAAAAACCACCAAGTCACTTAAACGCAGTGTCCACATGGAGGTCTGGGTGGGCTCGACTTACCCACTTGTTCTGGTCTTTTCCGTGTGAATAAAACTATCCCGTCGTTTTGTAGCTGGTGCAGCGACTCGGCTCTCGTCCCCGCGTCTGGGTCGGTGAAACTCGGCGTAAACCCTCCGCTCCGTTTATCTCATGACAGCTAGCTAGCTAGCTAGCTCGCGACCAACCAGGCTAACACGCCGTGACCCGCGCCCAGTTAAACCGTCCCCCGGGTACTTCTTCGCTGCCTGCGCGTAGACCTTATGCCGCAGCATGTACTCCTCCCCCCAGATACTCAGCACAATGTACTTTTTATTTTTGTCTGATGCTCGGTTGATACTCGGCTAGCAGCGCGTTAGCATGCGGGCTAGCGGTAGCCAGGCTAGTTGGGTTAGCGGCTTCGGCTTCGCGGAGTCCCACCAGGAGCGGTGTGTTCCGGCTCAGTAAATTGCTTTAAGGCTTTTATTCGGTTTGTTGCGCTTCCTGCCGCTTCACACGGCGGTTCGGGTGGCGTTCGCGTGCCGGCGTGCGCTCTGCCTCGCCTCCCGTGCTGTGCGCTCAGACCGCGGACCGGTTGAAACCGGTTCAGACCGGGCTGTTCCATCTCGGTCTTTCTGCGCTTGGCCGCCGCGGAAAATTTTGGACCGAGGGCACGCCCCCCGCGGCGCCCGATTGGCGGACGCGCTCCCGCGCCGCGCGGCCCGATTGGCCGGGCGGCGCTGTCAGTCCGGCGGGTCCCGCCCACTCGGCCCATGTGTTTCTGTTTGTCCTTGGACGCGCGCGCACGCAGTCGAATGGATCGGAGCTACGGAAGCCGACAGGGACCGTGTCGCTCGGCGAGGAGGCTGGCGTTCCGCGAAGGTGGGAACAGTGTCTGAGTCAAAGGTCGAACGACGAGAATAGACGTCAATCGTGACTTGAAGCGTCGCCCCCATGAAGTGGAGTTGACGAAAACCGTCTTGCATTTTCATGCTCCAACGGACGTTTGAATGCGATCCGCCGTGCAGTACAGTGGCGTCGGACTTGAAAATGAAAAGTCAAACCGACACATTTTATTGTAATATGTTCATACGAGTGTGCGGGAATGCAAAGCAGTTTATCGCAGTCGAGCAACACGTACATATGTGGACCATTAAAATGCTACTGGGGAATAACATTTTCATTTTTAATATAGCCCCCTATAGGTTTCCATACAAAATACATTTGTTTCCTTTATTTCTTTCTTTGTGCAATGCTGTAACGCCACAATTTACCTCTGGGGTGAACACAAGGTCTGTCTGTCTGTCTGTCTGTCTGTCTGTCTGTATCTATGCTATTATTATGCCACATTTATTTTTTAATTACTATACTGCAGTTTCATCAGATTACAGCTAGATTTATTTATACAACATGGCTTTACACATACACTATACCATACCAGCAGTGCAGTAATATTACTAGTACATATGTATTAGTACTATCACTGCATATTATTATTACTGCACTGCTTCTACACTGTATGGTATCATGTAAATACTATTTGTACTTTCCTTTTACTCCCTGTTAACCTCTGTCGATAAATGTGTAGATACTGTATATTTCATTCTGTTTGATCTTTTTGACTCGCACCGGTCAGTCAACTTCTGCTGCTTTAACACCTGAATTCCCCTGCGATCAATAAAGTCTTATCTTAAATAAGTGTAACAAACCCAATCGTTTTTGACAAAATTGTGTCATTTTATTTCAGTTTGGAAGCCATACAAAGTCATAATGAGCACATGTGAAAAAAACAATGAGAGGAAATATCTTGGACAACAATATTTAAATGTGTTAAAAGGCTACATTTAATCTGAAATAACCCTATACTGTATGTAGACAACATTATCAAAGCATGAAGATTGCTGTCAGACAAGACATATTATCCAATGTTATAATTGTTGTATGTATTCTACAATGCTGTATTATTGTGTGATCATATAATCAAACGCAGTTGTGTAACGCACGTACTCTGCATACTCTGTACGCGCGTCACAATAAACAACTCCCATTGAAACCAGTCAGAACCAGTTCTAGTCGCACTATTGCTCGTTACATTATGACAAACGCTTCCCATGTCATACATGTGAACCATGACTATATAAGCTTGTGTGTCTTGAAATAAACTGTTGGTCTCAGAGGTGCAGTTCCTCTCGGAGCTCGCCTCTGTGACCACCCTTGATCAAGAGCTAACTCTCGTCTCTCTCATCCTTTGTTTAATACTCGAAAAAAAAAATAAAAAAATTCTACGGTCACATTATCTGGCGTCGCGAACAGGATCGAGCTTCATCCAGGAGGACCAACGAAGAAGGAAGGCCTGATAAAACAACCTCGTTTGGAGGACCGTCCTTCGGTGGGACTCCGGGGCGTCGCCTCGAGCTACGTTACCCAAGTCCAGTAATTGAGTTCTCGTAATCTATGGTTTAAGTCCATACGATTATTACCACAATGAGTTCAGGAAATAGTAAGTTAGATGTGGAAAATTAAAGGAGAAGGGAACATGCAGCTCCATATCATTTTATTAAAAGGCAGGAGCCACAAATGTTTGCACAGGTGGATAGATGGGAGAACCCACTTGGTGGGCGTTTAAGTACTAATCAGCTAAAGCAGTTAAAGGTAAAGGTGAGGGTTAAAGGTAAAGGTGAGGGTTGAAGGCTGAAGACGCCCACTCACGGGACAAACAAAGCAAAGCCGAGGCGACGTGACGAAAAGAGACCAGGGGCCGGATGGTCATGCTGGCCCAGGTGATCGCCCAAGGAAACCGGGACAACCATGATCGCCAACAACGGCAAAATGACCGACACGACACCCGTGGTCATGGACGTCCCGGACACCGCAACGACTGCCCATGCTACCGCTGCGGCAAATTCGGCCATTGGTCCCGCGAAGGTCCCGATCAATCCAATCAGTCAGGATATAACAGCAGTCGTTTTGACCAAGGGAAATGAGGCCGGGGGCACGGAACGCCAGCAGAGGACCATGGTCATGACCAATCTCAACCCGATCAGATGAGGAGGTGAAAAACCCAACATCCTGCTGCATGGCCCTCGGACCCCACACCCCTCCGGTCTGATCTGCCTCATCCCCCGCCTTGTTACACAGTCATCTTTTTCCTTCGCCAGTGCCATCAAAAGGACTTCCTGGCTTTCCCACTGGGTTTTACCGCCCGTCAAGGGCTAGGTTTTTTCTGATAACCATATACAACGTGTTATTTGTGGGCATACCGTTTATATTTCATCATTTATTTCATTGGATTTGTTTCTGCATTGTTCTCAGCATATATTTACATGTACCTATGTTGGATTGGTTTGAGGTTTATTTTTGTCTAACGTTGTGTTACACTCTGTAACACACATACTCTGCATACTCTGTACGCGCGTCACAATAGACAACTCCCGTTGAAAGCGGTTGAAACCAGTCGTAGTCGCCCTATCGCCCGTCACACTGTGACAAAGCCCTTCCTATGTCACAATGTCAACCGTGACTCTAAGCTCGTGCGCGTCGTGAAACAAACCTTTCGCCTCGGTGGTGCGGCTCGCCTCGGGCGCTCGCCTCTGTGACGGCCCGTGAGCCAGAGCCAACGCTCGTCTCATCCTTTGTTTCATACTCAAAAAAAGACGTAATTTCATGGAACAATAATTTAAACTCTTATAAATACTAGTAAACTAAAATAATAGTTCCCTCGTTTTTAAATTGTTGTATCCTCAGTGTTGGTCTGATGTAGATCCAACTTATCAGCAAACTCTCTAAGGTAAAAACATTCATCACGTTTTATTTAGCCTTCTCTTATGTATATGTGTTATTAAAACTACTAACGGGTCGTTTCATTACTCTTCAGTTCTCATCACCTGCCATGTTCTCGCTGTTGGAGCCGAGCGGGGCGTGGTCTTGGCCCCGCCCCTCACGCTCTCCGCCCCGCCCCTCGTCCTCCTCACGCTCGCCGGCGTCCGAGTAGCTCTCGTGGTCGTCCGAGTAGCGGTAGCTGTCGCCCGAGCCTTGGTCCGAGCAGCGCCCCCTGCCCCCCTCTTCCTCGCCCTCCTCCTCCTCGCCCTCCTCCTCGCCCTCCTCCTCCTCCTCGCCCTCCTCTTGGTCCGTGTGAACCCTCCTGAACGGCATGGCCAGGTCCAAGCTGTGGAAGCGGGGGGAATGAATCAGTTCAGATGTGGTTCAGCTGCTCTTCTGGAGGCTCCAGACTAATTCAGTGTGCAACAGCCCGACTTTTAGACGTGGAAACCCTGGCAACCATGCGTCATCCGTTGGCAAAGACTGACAAAATGGTCGCCAAAATCGAAGCATTTTATAATTGAGTGATAACCAGTACGTGCCCATTCTAAATGCAAGACTTTGTAAGGCGCTTCAGTGGCAGC
>NC_137191.1:36148316-36188316 GCF_960531495.2 Zeus faber | reverse complement strand
CTTTGGACTTCTTCTGGCTGAGTCTCTGGGCCAGCATGCTAGGCGGCATGGAGGCACTGCAGAGCATCTCCTTGGCCCTCATCTGCATCTTTATGGAGCGGTACAGCTGCTCCTCCTTCATCAACTCCCCCGACGCCGCCACGTACACGGACCTGGGCACCGGCTTGGCCTTGAAGGGCTTCACTTTCTCGGGACTGGGGGGACGCTGGAGGCGGAGCTCCTTTTGCTCCTGCCGGACGCGGTCTCGTTCCAAGAAGCTGAAGGGCTTCTGGATGGTGCTCAGGTGGCACTCCTCGCGTTCTCGCATGGTCCGCCGGCGCTCTTCGTCACGCTCCTGGAGCTCCTCGTACAGCGGGAGGTGGATGTGCACGGGCGCGGGGCTGGCACGGAACTTCCGCTGGCACTCGGTCAGCTCCTCCAGTTGCCGACGCAGCTCGGCGTTCTCCAGCTCGATCTCCGAGCGCGTCTTCACCCCGTGCTTCCGCCTCTCGGCCTCTCGTTGGGTCATGTGGAAGGGCATGGGGACGGTCACGCGGTGGTGCTGCTGAGGCCCCTGCTTCTTCTTCCTCCTGAGACGCGTTGAGCTCTGAAGCGAGGAGGAGGAAGGGTGGCGATGGTGCGGCGAGAGCTTGAAGTCTTGCCACATGTTCTTAATGTGTTCTTTGGGAGAGGAGAGCAGGCCTTTCTTCACATCGTTGTTCGCATCCTCCTCCTCGTCTGAGGTGAATGACGCCCCAGACTCTCTCCTCAGCTCCACAGCAGAGTAGGACTTCCTCAGACGACACGTACCTCCCGGACTATTCTTCGCCCATGGTAGCCTTGTGAGAAAACGTGTAGAGGAATAAGAACAGATGGTGCAAACAACTTAGCATAGAGCTCACCTTGAGAAGGGTTCGGCCGCGTACCTGTTCTCCACCTCCTGCGCTGTGTCCAGTGGTCCCATGAACTTGAGCTGCAGCTTCTTGCGGTACATGCCCTCCAGCTCGGCCATGGTGCGCAGGTGGGCCCTCTTCAGCTCCTCCAGCTTGCTGTAGTACTCCTCGTTGGAGAAGAAGATCTGCTGCAGGGTGAAGGGTTCCCCGGCGGCCCCGCGGTCCCCGCCGCCCTTCCCCAGGCCGCGCTCAGAGTCTGAATCCTGGTCCTCCAGCTGCAAAGGTTAAAGGTCAGGCGAAGCTTTTATTGAGAGCATCTTCACACTGAGTAGAGGTTTTGACAGGGTGATAGGTCGGTGTTCTGCCAATCAATGATGAAACTGAAACACCCTGGATCTGCTTTTCCTCGTCTGGGTTGTGTGGGGCTGTTAACATGTCAATATTTTTTATTCAAAGGTTAAAAAAGACTTGACACTGACACTGATCGATGAGGTGGGCCAACGGTCCCGTAGTGGCCCTGGGCATCGGACCACCTCAGTGTCAAGGGTTGGAATATATCTTTTAGTCAGGGGGGCTGGGAGGAAGCTCGGCCCTAACGCCGGCACCGTCAGAGCTCAGCAAGCCTTACAGCGAACAGGAACCCCGACCGGGGCGTCGCTGTTTCAACCATCCTGTTCTCCAATGTTTTGTTGCTTGCTGCACTACACGGAGAATGGAACCCAGTCAGACGTCTGAGGACAAACTAGGTCGCCTGTCCCACTGAAGGACTTCGTAGCTCTCAGCCCAAAACAAGACAAGAGAGGATCCGGGCTCCGGACCCGCACATACTTGAATGATGAATAACGCAACAAATCAAGGGGAGCTTGAGACCGCTTTACGACTGCACCAGAAACCCGCTAACACCGTCTGCTAACACCGTCTGCTAACACCGTCTGCTAACACCGTCCGCTAACAGCCATTTGTCATTAGTGGGAAAGGTTGAATGCAGTGGTCGCGGGTTTTTATCGGCTCCGGCGTCGACCGGCTCTGATGTGAACAGGACACCCGGGTTGAGCCTCTAGTTTTGGCCCCTCGGGGGGCAGTGGCTGTGGGGGTAGAGCGGGTCGTCTAGCCATCGGAAGACTGACGGTTCGATCCCCGGCTCCCCCTGGTAGTGTGCTGATGTGTCCCTTACTGCTCCCCGAGCGCCTCTACATGTCACGCCCCCTTTTTCCGCCGCGTTGGTGACATGGAACGTGAGGCACCAGACCAGAAAAAAACGAAAGCAGCAAGAAACAGCTCAACCCACTTATTTTGGTGTAAAAACGGTATCAGAAGAAACCACATCAATTCAGTCATCTTGTATATGTTTCTCCTCATGTTAACCTGTCCTTCCTCCTCCTCCTCCTCCTCCTCAGGGTCAGGGGTCAGGCTGGACCACAGTGCCTCTTCCCTGTTACGCCCCAATCTGTCAGACATGTTTACGGTTCCTCTGTGAAAGGGACTTGAAACGCCTCGCCCAACGGCGCCCGTGCAGGGCAGAGCCAGGGAGGGAGGGAGGAGCGATGGGGCCCCGGTGCGGAAGCGGAGCGCGACCCCGGCCTCCGTCCGAGCGTAACGGCGTGACCGCGAGAGGCTTCTGGGCCGTAAGCCTATTATCTGGGCCGGGCGTGGGCCAGATGGCTCGGTGCGGCCCCGCCCGCTGCGGAAACGCAGCGAGACTCCGAGCGGGACCCGCGGCCCCGACCCCCGCGTGAGTGCACCGGCGACGTTTCCGGATCGGGGTGTCGCAGTGTGGGCGCCCTGGGAGGGGGTTGGGGTGCAGTCGCCGGGGGAGGCCGGTTGCGCACGTCCCAAATCCTGCCCCCCCCCCACGGAGCTGGGCTGGAAGTCACAGCAGCAGCCAAACCCTGAGACCCCCTGGTTCCCTGTGTGGTGGCTTGCAGCCAAAACACCAGAATTCACCCGGTGGACCAAAGATAAACAGTGATGACGTCATGACGAGGGACGAGAGGAGGCTCCTCTGGGCTCTCAACCTCCACGGGTTCTGTTGTTCCACCCGTGGATGTAGGCGGAGAGCAGCGGGGCGCCCACTTCACCCGGGGCCCAGGCTGAGAAGCCGGCACCGATCGCACGGGAGCGGCTCCTACCTCCTCCGCGCGTCCCTCCCTCTCGTAGCGCGCCGCGGGGGTCCCGGTGTGCGGGTCCACGGGGGTGCGCAGGCACGACGTGACCAGCACATTGGCGCGGTGCGGGTCCGCCATGGAGGACGCTCTGCGGACCGGAAGC
Organism: Zeus faber; assembly: GCF_960531495.2. NCBI lineage: Eukaryota > Metazoa > Chordata > Actinopteri > Zeiformes > Zeidae > Zeus > Zeus faber. Next base: position 36,185,176 of record NC_137191.1, on the reverse strand, counting down.
GCCTCCCGCTGCCTGGCAACGGACGGTTGCCAAGGAAGCCACACGCACGCGCGTCCAAGATGGAGATCAAAGGATCAAGTTGGCGCTCACGGAACACGTGACCACAGTGCGCGTGTTTTAGTTACGTGTGTGTTGTGTACGTTTACGTATGTATGTATGTTGTGTAAGTATGTATGTTGTGTACGTATGCATGTTGTGTAAGTATGTATGTTGTGTACGTATGTATGTTGTGTATGTTTACATATGTTGTGTATGCATGTTGTGTACGTATGTATGTTGTGTATGTTTACATATGTTGTGTATGTATGTTGTGTACGTATGCATGTTGTGTATGTTTACATATGTTGTGTATGTATGTTGTGTACGTATGCATGTTGTGTATGTATGTTGTGTACGTATGTATGTTGTGTATGCATGTTGTGTATGTTGACATATGTTGTGTATGTATGTTGTATGTTTACATGTTATGTACATATGTATGTTCAAGTTCGAGATTATTTGTCACATACAGGATGTCTATGTGTGTGTATATGTGTTGTGTATGTACTATGTATGTGTATTGTTTCGTTCTTTGTCGTAAAGTGACAGCAGCTCCTCCAAAACTACCAGCTTTGTGACATCACAAACGCATCACGTTACACCACCGGGGCTGCTGGATGTGGGGGGTGCGACGTGGGTCATCAACATGCCTACATGCGTTTCTATGACGACTGGATCCACGTCGTGTGAACTCTTCCCAGAGGAACATTTAATGGCTCCTCCTGCACTTTGCACTTCCCATTAAAACGTGACGACAGCTTCCTGTCGCCCGCGCTCCAACACGCCACTGGCTCTGCCTCTAATACCACTTCCAGCAATTTTAACAGAGTTATCGTCAATGTTGTATATTAAATAGTCAAAGAAAACCCCCAAAACAACCATTTACACTTTGTAAATTGACTCGCAGCAACATTTCTGCGTCTGAACCTGTTGGGCCACGAGGACGGAGGCTCGTCTGTCAACTTCAAGCTGCACCACCCGTCTGCAGGAACACGCTGAGGTTCAGATTGGAATTTTAACTTCCCGGTCTAGTCGCACTTTTTTTATTTTGGGCACGTTCAGTATTCCCTGCAGTGGCCGCTGGACCCTGAAGTAAGATAAAGCCCCTCGGTGGTTTAGGAGTTGAGTGTTGTTGCTTTTCTTTGTGAAGAACAAACGTCTGAACGACACCATGAAAGTGAAAAAACAACACGGACAAACGGCAGAGTGTCAAAAACAACAACAACAGCTCTTGCTTTACTTAAATTAGGCAACACGACAACGACAGGACGTCTGGACATCCCGGCGGGGTGCGGTCCCTGGAGGGCGGGGCGCGGTCCCTGGAGGGCAGGGCGGGGCCGGGGCCGGGCCGCTCTTATCTGGTGTTCACCTGGAAGAGGAGGAAGGATGTTAACTCCAGACGTAGAGGAACAAGGACTCGACGCGCTGCGGTGTCAAATGCTGCAGGATTTAAAGAGTCTGTTTGTTTGCCTGCCACGCCCGCTTCACCTTTATTTCAGAGCTCGTGACACTTCCCACGTCAGGGCAGCGCCCGAGGCTCCTCCGGGAAAGTGCCAATTAATGCGATTCATCCAATATTCATGTTGTCATTTCCCCAAATTGCTGCAACTTTTCATCATTTAAAAAAAACCGTCCAAATCAAGCGTTTCAGCTGATTTGGACGTTTCCTCCGTTCACCTGCAAACGCACGTTGAACACTAAACACTGCTCCACTGCAGGAAGTGATGACGGCTCTTCACGGTCGAAAAAAACGCGTTTGAGGAAAAAGCAGCAACGAGATCAAGCGCTTGTGTTTGCAACAACCACACCACCCGACAGAACGCCGCCCAGGCGGCGGCTGCACCGGCCTTCCTCCGCCCCCTCTCCCGTCTCACCACATCGTCGATCTTCAGGATGCTGCGCACCGTCTCCGTGGCCAGAGTGACGGCGCTGATGGAGACCAGCAGCGGCTGCACCACCAGCTCCTCCAGGATGTTGGAGATCCCACCCTGAAGAAACACAGGACACCACCTCAATGACGCCGCCTCAGAAAGTCCACTACCATAAAGTCACATGAAAGCGATGTGGCCTCCGCAGGTGACGGAGGTTCGAGTAAAACCTCCGTCATCGGACGGCTTGGAGGCCGAAGGGCTCCCATTGGACGGTGAAAACAACAACAAAGGAATCAAACCGCAACTTAACGTCTTCACCAGATTCTGCAAAACGGGTTGAAATGGGAATTCTAAATTTGTAACGTCGTAAATGCGGCGGCGTCAGCTGCGACGGAGCCACGCCCCGATTCTAAGCGACCTCGGGGACAGAGGCGCCGTCGACGCCCTCTTGTCGTGTGTCGGCCCCCTACCTTGCGCACGTTGATGCCGGCGGTCTTCTCGCCCTGGGCGTGCCGGTTACGCAGCTCCGTCACCGTGGAGATGGGGTTGAGGCCGGCGTTCTCGGCCAGCGTGGAGGGGATCACCTCCAGGGCGTCGGCGTAGGCGCGCACGCAGTACGCCTCCATGCCTGCCAGCGTGCGCGAGTACTCGGCCAGGCGCAGCGCCAGCTCGATCTCCGGGGCGCCGCCGCCCGCGATCAGAGCCCTGCGCCGTCCAAGGGGGAAAAAAGGTCATGACTGGGGGGGAAGGGGCCCGGGGACGCACGGCGCGGCACAGCGGGGGAGAGGGTTACAACACATCTATCAACGAAGGACGACGTTTTCAAACAGGTTACCAACGAGATGAGTCACAATGGCTGGCTGACGGAGGAGCTGGACTCCTTCCAACAAGAAACTGATTTACGAGTAAAATGTTTGTTGAAATTAGCGTCTCAGAAATCCACATCAGAGTCCAGGAACATTTAATGACTTTCAAGGTCTAATATGCGTGAAAGTAAACTTAAAAGGCATTTTAAGGACCCGTAGACACCCTGGTACGATGCAACTTCACCTTGAGGAAAGAATGTGGCGACAAAAACTAACGGCTAGAGGGGTAAGACGGAATAATGAAGCTAGGAAGGCTAACGCCGGGTGGATGAGAATGACGCCGGGTGTCAAGCCAAGACGATGCGCGTCCCCTCACCTCTTCTTGACGAGGCAGCGAATGACGCACAGCGCGTCGTGGATGGAGCGCTCCGCCTCCTCCAGCACCAGCTTGTTGGAGCCCCGCACCACGATGCTGACCGTCTTGCCCGGGCTGGTGCAGCCTGTGACCTGACACAACGCAGCGCTCGCTCAGCCTCTTGTTTTTTGAGGACCACGCCCGGTTTCCATGGCGCACACATACACCCCCCTCCCCCGCCCGCGGCGCTCACTCTACCTTGATCAGCTTCCCGGAGCCGTCCAGGTTCACCTCCTCCACCAGCTCGGCCGCTCCCAGCATCTCGGCACTGAACTGGTCGATGTGGGCGATGGGCTTGGTGCCGATGGTCTGCGGGGAGGAAAAGGAGGTTGAAGGTTCGATTCCCGCGGTTCAAGCGGGAGTCCGATCGTCCGACCACGTTTCCATCTGGATCAGAGAACGACGAACCCGTCCACACGCAGCCGGCACCGGCTGAAGCTGCTTTCAGCTCCAACAGGTTGTCAAGGCGGTGCTCTACCCCCAGCACCGCGTTATGGGATGGCATCTGGTTGAGATTTGAGCCAATCCGATCCTCTACACGCAGCTGGAGCGACGTGTGCAGGACTTCCACCTGCGCACTGCGGTTTGAAACCTAAGTGTACCGTGGTCGACGGTCACGTTGCTCACCTTGCAGATGAACTCGATGTCCTCCCTCTCGATGTCCTTCACCACCATGATCTTCATCTTGTTGAGGAAGTGAAGCGCCAGGTCGCTCAGAGCGTCCCTGCGGACGACGACGTCAGTCAACCCAAAACAGTCGTCATCGTACCAAGGTGTGCATTCAAAAAGAGATTTGGATTTTGTCCGCCCCGCCCTGCGTGTTTATCAGTTAGAGGCTCGGCACTAGGTTCAACGTGCTTGGGCGCCCTACCTCAGGATGGACTTCTGCACCAGGAGGACGTTGCAGCCGGCCTTCTTGATCTGCTTCACCAGGTTGAGGATGTAGGCGCGCTCCTCCCGCAGCACGCGGTCCATCTGGGCGTAGTCTGATACCACGATCTGGTTGTCCATCTGGACACAGAGGGGAACGCTGCACCGTCACGTCTCACACACTTCGACACCCTGACGAGGGATCAGGGAAGAACCGTCCCCCACTTCCCACCACCGACTCCCATACAGATGTTCTGCTTATTTTGAAGCAACAAGAAATAAACAAATTCCGTAAAAGCTACTGCAGTGTCTCAGCAGAAATGTTTTTTTATTTTTTATTTTTTTATAAAAATGTTGTGTGCAAAAACCAGCCTGTTTTAATTGATGGCCGGTCGACCGGGGCATCTCCAATTCTGACTCTACTCAAAACGTTTTGGCATCACCCACTGGTTAAAGAGTAATCAGTAACAAGTTGTTTATATGAAAATAAATCCCAACAACCCGGAGAACCTGCTCCCACTGCTCCCTGGCAGGTGACAAAGAGTTGAAAACACTGCACTCACGTCGGTTTTGGGGGGGGACAAGCAGAACTGGATCAGGCCGATCTTGGCCTTCTCCACCCGGGACACGCCGCTGTTGGCGACTCTCTGGGTCAGAACCAGACCGTCCACCAGCTCACAGTCATCGATGGTCCCACTGGACAAGGAAAACACAGCAAGAGGCACAAAGTCACAACCCGTAAAAAAAACAAACACCACCGTTCAAAGCTCCAACCGACCGCTCGGCTGACCAGACACCTTCCGTTCCTAACTGACTCGATGCCGCTTTGTTGATTGAAGGTGGTGTATTGCGTTGAAGCAGACTGAATAGTGGAGGAGTGAGCAGGGTCATGTGCCAAAGGGGCTGGACGCACACGGGCCCTAAACCTTAAAGCCGGACTCAAGCGCGTGGATCGGGCAGGGGGGCCACGCTCGTGTGTCGTGTCGGGGCTCATCCTTACCCGAGCTTCTTCACCACCTTGATGTTGTGCAGGTCGACGCTGGTGTCGGCGGCGGGGTCGATCACCTTCATGACCGCGTCCACGCTCATGGGCGCCAGCAGGCTGGAGTACTGCGACACCACCTTGGAGCACAGAGACGTGGTGGCGCTGTTCAGCAGCGTCTCGCGGTCGCTCAGCTGCACCGGCGTGCTCATGGCGGTCAGGACCTCCACCCCCTTCTCCACGGCCTTCTGGAAGGACTCGGAGATGGTGGTGGGGTGGATGCCTGGGCGGGAGGAGGAGGAGGACTGAGGTCAAGCCCCTACGATACAGACTCTGAACATGGAAGCGTATATCAAAGACGGTGAAGAGAAAGGGGATGTAAATCTGACCGGTACAGGCTTAGACTTCGCTCAATCACATCCTAATTCAATCCCCACAATCATTGTAGGAGCTTGCAATTGGGCAAAATTGCCTATCATCACATATATATTAATGTGATGCTAGTATGATGTCCAATTTCAGTTTTGTTTCAACAATTTCAAAGGAGTCATTGGAGGATCACCTCATTCCTCAACCCATTCATTGTCAATGACCATATATATATATATATATATATATATATATATATAGATCTTGATATATATATGATATCTTTGTTGTTACGGGGGAATGTAGTCCCGTCTGACCAAATGGCCGACTTGGCAGCGCGTACCTTTCTGCAGCAGCTTGGAGCAGGCGTCGAGCAAGGCTCCTGCGATCACCACCACGGAGGTTGTGCCATCACCAGCCTCAATGTCCTGGGCTTTGGACAGCTCCACCAGCTGAAGCACAGATTCATAGATCAAAAACCAAGCGGGAGCATTAACAGGACGGTGGGCAGCGATTTGTCCAACCACACCCCCGCGACGCAAGCCGCGTCTGGGACGTACCATTTTGGCCGCAGGGTGGAGAACCTGCATCTGTTTCAGGATGGTGGCCCCATCGTTGGTGATTGTCACGTCGCCTTTTCCATCCTGGATCTGGGACAAAAGCTGGGATTGTAAACGGTCGCACTCCAGTATGACAACTTCAGCGTGACAACACAATCCCGGCGGAGCCCGGGCTTACTGACCATCTTGTCCATGCCCTTTGGCCCCAGGCTGGTTCGGATGGCATCTGCGACAGCTGCCAGGGAGAGAAACCTTTCAGTATCTACAGGACGGACACGGCGCTGCTGAACATCGACGCACAACGGTGCGTCAGTTCATCAGTTCTATTCGACACATAACCTCTGCATTCTTATTTGTGTTCATGATCTGCATCGTCGCACCCTTAATGCACATTTGGAAACACCTGCATATATAGAACGTTAACTGCGTTTTCTTTTTTCCCGTATAACTACTTTATTATTGCATTCTGACGTGAGCTGTAGTGACACTGCACTTTCCCTCCGCGATGAATGAGGCATCGACCTACTGATCCCCTCCTCCACCCGGTTTCCCTGCAACACCACTCAGTTCTCAAGCCTTGGTGACGAACCGCCCGCAGTGTCGCGGCGCCGTTAGCCGCATCCTCTTCAGATGCTAGCAGGCGCCGCGGCGACTTAACAGCACGGGCGCTCCTGGCCGAGGTTCCGTGAAAAGGCCGTTTAATCGTCACACGCAGCGTGCACCGTCCAGCCTTTTACCTTTGCCCGCGGATATGTTGCTGAATCGGATCTGGGCCGGCTTGTCGCGGTCCACATACGCCCCTCCTTTGTTTTTCCCCCCGCTCGAGGCTTTAGAAGCGGACATGGTGTCGGGCGCGGCGGGTTGATATCGCTCTGGAGGTGTTGACGGAGCGCCTCGGAAGGGGGTGGATGCTCCCCGGAGATGAAAAAGCCCTGGCCGGCTGAGGATGGCGTCGGATTCGGTGTCGGTCGCCGATCTCTTCCAGAATCTTCCAGAGGCACCGGCTGCGACGCACAGGGGAAAGGGGCCTTTTTTGACGCACCCCGGGCGCTTGATGATGACGATTTTTAGTAGTCCGGAAGTGTGCCTGTGCGGTTTACGTATGGCGCGAAGGGTCAGACGCGTGAGTACCGCGCCATCTTGGCACGGTGTTCCAATCCACTCACTGCACTAGAGGTAGCGCGCTGATGATGATGAACATGTTTTGTTAAATGTTGTAACACATACACGAACCAGTTATGTCGTTTTATATATAAATAATAATAATAATAATAATAATAATGATTGTATTGTAATTATTGGAGCATTGTTCGGTGATGACAACAATGATAATAATAACATATACCGTGGCAAGATGGCGCCGCAATTGACGTATGCCGACAGGCGCTCTCGGCGGTGAATCGGGCTCGTGTCTACGCGCTGCGCAGCGGGGAAGCGCTTCACGTTGGAGTCTTTTGGATTCGTGTACATGTCAACATCAAACCTGGCAAATAAACGCAGAGAGCAGGGTCCGCGAGAGAAGCGGGTGATCGACGTGCGGTTGGAAGGGCGTCGTCTCACCCACGCTGTAGTCCGCATCCATTGATTAGTTAGATTAGTTTGGTTAGTTTGGTCTTCCAGGTGCGACGAGGAGCCGCCGCCGCCGCCGCCGCTCGGCTCCACACCCGCCGCGGGCGTCCGTCTGGTAGGTCGACCCTCCGCGCTGACCAGCTCCCGCTCGGCCCTTCACCGGTTGAACCGGAGAACCACGTGCCGCGGGGTCCGCTAGCCGCCCGCAGCCTCGAAGCTCTTGAGGGCTTGAGGTTGAGGGTTCAACACCCGCCCCGTGGCCCCCGAGCACGCAGGTCACGCAGGTCGTTCCGCAAGTGAGTCAACGTCTTGTAAACAAAAGGATGTTGACGTTTGTCTTTGAATCGGTTTTTCTGGGGGCCCCCCCGAACATCTTGAAGGACCCCCACAGGTCCCGGGACCACGTGTTGAGACGCCTGCCGGCAGCTCGGGCTGGGTTCCACTCTAATTGCTCTGGCACAGTTCCCACGTGGAAACCCCAACCCTCCACTGATTCAAAGACCTCCACAGTTTGGCGAGGACTGTGTCGCCGGCCGCCATGACGGGCGTCACGGTTTGACGGGTTGTTGTTCACGGGGAACCGTCTGTTGTTCACAGGGAACCGTCTGTTGTTCACAGGGAACCGTCTGTTGTTCACGGAGAACCGTCTGTTGTTCACAGGGAACCGTCTGAGCCGCTGGACGACCGGCGGCGCCTCCCCTCAGAGCGATGCTGCCCCTGAAGGAGAAGGACCGGCCCGTCGCCCAGAAGCTGTGGGCGGCGGGCTGCTGCGCCCGCTGCGTGCTCAGGTTCTGCTGCGTGACGGCGCCGGCGGCGTACCGACCACCCTACCAGGTGGGCGTCCCGGGACCCGTCGACGGAGGTCCCCCCTCCTGTCTTGGTCACGAACATTTTGTGGGATTTTAATTAATCTGTATTTAAATTTTTATTGAAATAAGTCAAGTTCTTCTGCTTCAGCTCAACATTGTGATGTTATAGAACCATAAGACCTTAAACTGTGGAGGGGATTCGTCCCGAAAGTTTGAAATGCGTCTCTCTAAAGGTGTCGTTGAACTCTTTGGCGCCTGCAGTCGGCCAGAGAAGGAGCTAAACGAGTTAAATTACCTGCTCAGTAAAATCCTTCCCGCCCCCTGTACCCTGCAGGACCTGGCCGAGCAGCTTCGGGCTTTCGTGGCAGGTCCGGGTGACGACAAATCCCAAGAAGAAGAAGAAGAAGAAGCAGTGGCGGCGGCGGCAACAGAGCTCCGCGCGGAGAACGGCCGTTCCCACGATGCAGCGGTGCCGGGAAGCTCAGAAGACAGCCGCCCGCCCCCAGGCGCCGCGGAGCCCGGCCCGGCCCGGGACCCGGCCCAGGACCCGCCGAGCAAAAGACTGAAGTTGGACGCGGCGGCGGGCGGAGACGCGGCGGCGGGCGGAGAGGCGGCGGGCGTGTGCGTGGCGTGCCTGGGCGTCCTGCAGGGCCTGTGCAGCAGGACGCACGCCTCCAAGGTGCCTGCTGACCGCCGACCCCCCCCCCCCCCTTTGCGTCCCGGCTCGGGCCGCTCGCCTCGTAAACGCTCTGTCCCCTTCTCCCGCAGATCGCAGAGGCCGTGAGGGCGGAGCAGTTCCAGTTCGACGCCATCGTCCTGTCCGTCTCCCTGCCCGCTCAGCTCGGCGTCAGAGAGGTGGGTCTGGGGCAGGAAGTCCCAAATTGAGGCTTTTCCTAGCTCCAAGGATACAGACGGATGCGAAGCGACAGGGTTCGTACCGGGTTGTTGAGGTGCTTGAATTTAGTCCGTAGAAATTGAAGATCGGGAATGCCTTGAAAATGGCCCATGAAATGGTCATGGGGGGGAGGGGCTTGAAAAGTTCTTGAAAAAAACACAATCACTGAAAACCTGTGATGTTCCCCCTGTTTTTTTTATTCAAATTGTAACGTGATACTTTTTCCATAATCACTTTAATGTCACAGATGATGCCACAGAAACGTAAACTGAATCAGCACGCTTGGAAACACACTTGACAATGAGATTAATAATAATAATATATACGGCTATTATATAAATAATAGACGAGACTAAGATTATATTTGAATTGAAAAGATTGACACTGAAAATTGATTGCTTTTTGCGTCAAATCCTTGACAATGAAAAAACGGTGCTTGAAAAAGTACTGGAAAGTCCCTGAATTCCATTTCACATTGCCAGAACAAACCCTGCAGATGGGCAGGACTGAGACTGTTCCGCTGGCAACAGGAAACAGCCCGACTTGAAAGGCGGCGGTTTGTGCAGCCAAGTACCCGGCACAGGGAGCCCAGGGAACGGTGGGCGTGGCCCCAAACGCCACGCCGGGCTCTGACCCGTCGGGTGCGAGACCCTCGCTGCAGCTCCTCCTTTTTAACGCGGCGTCTCTCCCCCCTCCCCCGCAGCACTCCTGTTGGCTCCACGTCAAGAAGGAAGCCAGGTGAGGAGGAAGTGAGGCCCCGGCCCGCCTGGCGCTTGCGCCGTCCCGGAGCCGGTTTTGCAATATGAGAGCTGTGATGAGATGAGTCAAAACTGGCGTCGCCGCCAGTTTTGACTCATTTCAAGGTAGTTGTGGTCCTGGACGAGCTGTTTGTTCCACCAGGGAGAAGAGCATGGCGCTGGACAAGGACGACCTGGTCCAGGTGAAGGAGGCCTTCAAGTGGACCATGCAGGGCCTCGTCGCCAGGGAGCTGGGGGGCGTGGCCGTGGTCGCCAAGGTAACACCCAATGCCGAGCGCCGGGGGGGGGTCGACGGCACGCCATCCCTGGACGCCCCTCCCTGACCGCCCCCCCCCCTTCTGTGGTTTCCTTCAGAGTGCGTTTGAGGTGGGCGTGGAGTTCACCCACGCCGAGACGGACGCCGACTGCCACTTCCTGTGAGTCCGGGCGGAACCAAAGCCCAGAGATAGAAAGAGCGACTGCAGAGCCCGGTCCAGATAGTTGGATCCCGCTCTGGGATTTGGAGGCAGCCGGGCGGATTTGCCCGTGGGCGCCGACCCAGGGGACGCTCCAGTCAGCGGATCAGTGCACGGCTGGAGGGGAAACGTGGGAAACGGGGTGTTTTGTTTTTTTTGTTTGTTTTTCTGAACCTGGAGTTGGAATCCGTCCAAACGACCATCCCAGCGTGTTTTGAAATACTTATTACTCTGGTCGTCCCAGTTGTACTTCTGTCACAGAAACACATCTGATTCAGTGAGATGTTCTAGTTGACGTAGTGTGTGTGTGTGTGTGTGTGTGTGTGTGTGTGTGTGTGTGTGTGTGTGTGTGTGTGTGTGTGTGTGTGTGTGTGTGTGTGTGTGTGTGTGTGTGTGTGTGTGTGTCCCTCTGCAGTCAAGCCGCCTGCCCGTCCTGCTTCAGAGCCGCCAAAAACAAAGGAGTGAGTGGAGCTCCGTGCATGTGGTGCAGATGTAGGGGGACAGGTTGATCTGCGTGAGCTCGTCAGCAGAACCACGCCCTCCTCCCCCACCCTTTTTTTTTTTTTTTTTTTAAACGACCTTACAACCTGTAACAATGAAAACAAGTTTCCGTCAGAGCCTTGAAGGACGGTGCCTGTGTAGAGGCTAGCCGCACGTATCAACCTGACCCTGCTCCATCGACACCACCCAGTACCCACTGAAATGTCATCTTCTTTTTGTGTTCGTTCATGTTTTTTTTTTTGGTCCCGTTTTCGGGGGGGGGGCAGAAGCGTTTCTGTTTTTCAGTCATAGAGGTCGTTAAAACGAGCCTTTCCCGGATAAAAGGAAGCGCTGGGCGTGGCTCTGGTTGTAGCTCTGGGTGTGGCTCTGGGTGTAGCTCTGGGTGTGGCTCTGACTGTGCTCCGCTCCCCCCGTCTCAGTCGGTGTTCACCAGGATGGCGGTGGTCAAGGCCCTGGAGAAGATCCCGGACGCCACCTTCCTGCGGTAACGTCCCCCCACCCGGTGTTTGACGGAACCCGTGCTCGGGGGAAACGAGGGATTTTACAAAGGTGTGTGTGTGTGTGTGTGTGTGTGTGTGTGTGTGTGTGTGTGTGTGTGTGTGTGTGTGTGTGTGTGTGTGTGTGTGTGTGTGTGTGTGTGTGTGTGTGTGTGTGTGTGTCCCCCAGACACTCGCCCTGCCCCCCGGCGCGGCCCGCCGCCCGCTGCTCCGCCCAGGACGTCCAGTGTCTCCACGCCTCCGTCTTCGTGGCCGGTGAGATGCCGCCGCCCTGGCCTCTGAAGGTGGAATGAGAATGGAACGGTGTGGGTCAGACGCGTTGGTGACAAACCTCCTTGTTCAGGGCGCTACAACAAGTTCTGCCGCAGCCTGCCGCAGACGCCCTGGCTGATCGACGGCAAGAGGATGATGGAGTCGTCGGTGGAGGAGCTGATCGCCGCGCCGCTCGTCTCCGCCTTCCGGGCCGACGGTCAGTCCGGAGCCCAAAGAACCGTAGTAGTAGTAGTAGTAGTAGTAGTAGTAGTAGTAAAAATAATAATAATGGTAGTAATAATGATAATAGTAGTAGTAGTAGTAAAAATAATAATAATGGTAGTAATAATGATAATAGTAGTATAATAGTAGTAGTAGTAGAAGTAGTAGTAGTAATAATATCAGTAGTAATAATAGTAATAGTAACGATAATAGTAGTAATAATAACAATAGTTATAGTAATATAATAATAATAATAATAATAGATTCAAGATTTTTTTTATTCGTCACTTAAATATACATACTTTCATACATATATGCAGTGAAATGTAATGTAATAGTAGTAATAATAATAATAATCATAACAATAATAGTAGTAATAATAGTTGTAATAATAATAACAGTAATAATAATAGTAGTAGTAATATCAGTAGTAACAATAATAGTAGTAGTAATAATAACAATAATAGTTGTAGTAACAATAATAGTAGTAATGGTAATAATAATAATAATAATAATAATAATAATAGTTGTAATAATCAGTATCAGAAGTACTTTAATAATCCCAGGGGGAAATTACTAATATAATATAATAATTATGATAATTATATAATAATTATATAATAATTATAATAATTATATATAATAATAATAATAATAATAATAATAATAATAATAATAACAGTAGTAGTAGTAGTAATAATAACAATAATAGTAGTAGTAGTAGTAGTAGTAGTAGTAGTAGTAGTAGTAGTAGTAGTAGTAGAAGTAAAAATAATAATAATGGTAGTAATAATGATAATAGTAGTAGTAATAATAATAAAAATAGTAATAATAACAGTAGTATAATAGTAGTAGTAGTAGTAGTAGAAGTAGTAGTAGTAATAATATCAGTAGTAATAATAGTAATAGTAACGATAATAGTAGTAATAATAACAATAGTTATAGTAATATAATAATAATAATAATAATAGATTCAAGATTTTTTTTATTCGTCACTTAAATATACATACTTTCATACATATATGCAGTGAAATGTAATGTAATAGTAGTAATAATAATAATAATCATAACAATAATAGTAGTAATAATAGTTGTAATAATAATAACAGTAATAATAATAGTAGTAGTAATATCAGTAGTAACAATAATAGTAGTAGTAATAATAACAATAATAGTTGTAGTAACAATAATAGTAGTAATGGTAATAATAATAATAATAATAATAATAATAATAGTTGTAATAATCAGTATCAGAAGTACTTTAATAATCCCAGGGGGAAATTACTAATATAATATAATAATTATGATAATTATATAATAATTATATAATAATTATAATAATTATATATAATAATAATAATAATAATAATAATAATAATAATAACAGTAGTAGTAGTAGTAATAATAACAATAATAGTAGTAGTAGTAGTAGTAGTAGTAGTAGTAGTAGTAGTAGTAGTAGTAGAAGTAAAAATAATAATAATGGTAGTAATAATGATAATAGTAGTAGTAATAATAATAAAAATAGTAATAATAACAGTAGTATAATAGTAGTAGTAGTAGTAGTAGAAGTAGTAGTAGTAATAATATCAGTAGTAATAATAGTAATAGTAACAATAATAGTAGTAATAATAGTTGTAATAATAATGACAGTAATAATAATAGTAGTAGTAATATCAGTAGTAACAATAATAGTAGTAGTAATAATAACAATAATAGTTGTAGTAACAATAATAGTAGTAATGGTGGTAATAATAATAATAATGATAGTTGTAATAATCAGTATCAGAAGTAATTTAATAATCCCAGGGGGAAATTACTAATATAATATAATAATTATTATAATTATTTAATAATTATATAATAATTATAATAATTATATATAATAATAATAATAATAATAATAATAATAACAGTAGTAGTAGTAGTAGTAATAATAACAATAATAGTAGTAGTAGTAGTAGTAGTAGTAGAAGTAAAAATAATAATAATGGTAGTAATAATAATGATAATAGTAGTAGTAATAATAATAGTAGTAGTAATAATAATAAAAATAGTAATAATAACAGTAGTATAATAGTAGTAGTAGTAGTAGTAGAAGTAGTAGTAGTGATAATATCAGTAGTAATAATAGTAATAGTAACAATAATAGTAGTAATAATAACAATAGTTATAGTAATATAATAATAATAGATTCAAGATTTTTTTTTTATTCGTCACTTAAATATACATACTTTCATACATATATGCAGTGAAATGTAATGTAATAGTAGTAATAATAATAATAATCATAACAATAATAGTAGTAATAATAGTTGTAATAATAATAACAGTAATAATAATAGTAGTAGTAATATCAGTAGTAACAATAATAGTAGTAGTAATAATAACAATAATAGTTGTAGTAACAATAATAGTAGTAATGGTAATAATAATAATAATAATAATAGTTGTAATAATCAGTATCAGAAGTAATTTAATAATCCCAGGGGGAAATTACTAATATAATATAATAATTATTATAATTATATAATAATTATATAATAATTATAATAATTATATATAATAATAATAATAATAATAATAATAATAATAATAATAATAATAACAGTAGTAGTAGTAGTAATAATAACAATAATAGTAGTAGTAGTAGTAGTAGTAGTAGTAGTAGTAGTAGAAGTAAAAATAATAATAAAGGTAGTAATAATGATAATAGTAGTAGTAATAATAATAAAAATAGTAATAATAACAGTAGTATAATAGTAGTAGTAGAAGTAGTAGTAGTAATAATAGTAATAGTAACAATAATAGTAGTAATAATAACAATAGTTATAGTAATATAATAATAATAATAATAATAGATTCAAGATTTTTTTTTATTCGTCACTTAAATATACATACTTTCATACATATATGCAGTGAAATGTAATATAATAGTAGTAATAATAATAATAATCATAACAATAATAGTAGTAATAATAGTTGTAATAATAATAACAGTAATAATAATAGTAGTAGTAATATCAGTAGTAACAATAATAGTAGTAGTAATAATAACAATAATAGTTGTAGTAACAATAATAGTAGTAATGGTAATAATAATAATAATAATAATAATAATAGTTGTAATAATCAGTATCAGAAGTACTTTAATAATCCCAGGGGGAAATTACCAATATAATAATTATTATAATTATATAATAATTATATAATAATAATAATAATAATAACAGTAGTAGTAGTAGTAATAATAACAATAATAGTAGTAGTAATATTAATAATAGTAGTAATAATAATAGTTATCATAACAATAATAATAAAAGTAATAATAAATAAAAAACATTTTAGTTGGAGGGGACTGGTGGTGGTGTAGTGCAACCACATCATACAGTATATCTCCATGTAGATATTGATGGAGAGGGTGGATGCCCTCCTCAGTTGTTCCAGCAGAGGGAGGCTACGCCCCCTTGTTTTCCACCTGGGGGGCGTGAGGTTGGATGCTCAGCCACCACCTCCTCAAACTCCTCATGACGTCTCACATCAACCACCACGAGTCTCCGCTGCGGTGCATCCTGGGGGCTGGGTGGCCGGCGCCCCCCTGTGGCGTCGTGGGGAGCGGCAGCATACTGAACCGCACCTTTCTCCCTCGTTCAGGTTTCAATTTCTCTGCTTCCGGGAGGGAAGACGTGGACGTCCGGACGCTGGGGAAGGGTAAAGTACAGAAGTTGCCTTTTTTTAAATACGCCGTTGTCCGATTCTCCGGCTGTGACGACGCGCGTCGGGCTCCAGAAGAACAAGCCGTGTCTGAACCGCGGGCGGTGGCGTCCAGATTGGGTTGAATTGTTTCCTGATTTAAAATTGGGGGGAAAAAATAAAACCGTGCGCGGACATTATTTCTCTCTGGGATTGTAAAGCAGATCTCTATAATGCAACGCTAGTACGACACACAAGCACATGAAGCTCGTAGTCTCAGCTTCCTGGTGGTGCACGCACTCTGCACAGCTTGTGAGAAGGCCTCCAGCCGCTGTGAGACGTGAGCGCCGCCGCCGCCGCAGCGTTTTCCTTTCAGCACGGAGTGGAACACAGTTTTCATGTGTCGGTCGAACAGGTCGGCCATTTGCAATGGAGCTGCTGAATCCACACCGGTTCAGATTCAACAGGACGGAGATGAGACAGATACAGGAGGTGAGACCCAGACGCGTTGGGCTGATGCACTTTGACCCTGATGAGATGGAACCCGTCTCCGTGTTTATCTCCTCGTGTTGAGGATTCTCCAGTGACTCAACTCTCCTCCTGAATCAGACCATCAGCTCCTCGTCGGACAGGATCGCTGTGAGGGATCTGCAGGTCGTCTCCAGGTTGGAATCCACCACAGAGCAGCATAATAATAATAAGAAGAATGATGATGATGATAATGATAATAATAACGATGATAATAATAATAATAATAATAACGATTCAAGATTCCAGAGGTTTATTCGTCACATACATAACCATAATTGATGATGATGATGATAATAAGCCTGTGTTACAGAGACTGCATGGGCCACATGAAGGAGGGCGAGGAGGAGAAGACCAAGTCGTACACAGCGCTGGTGTGGACCCAGAAGGAGGTGCAGGAGGAGGACCTGGCCTTCATCAACGACATTAAAGTAAAGTCAAACCAGTAAACCCTTTAAATAGTCATGTTTTCATTTGGTAATATCCATAATGCTTGTAATATCATATTTTAACTGAATGCTTCAAGATTAGTGAAAATGGTCCAGAGGGGTGATCGTGATCCCTCAAGGTAGATTGAGCTGAAATGTAATTTAATATTTACTTATTTTTATAAAATGCATTTTGCTTGTTTGCATTATTATTGTTTTTGTTAATGTACGCACATAAAGTTGCACATTGTGAATGAAGGGTGCTATACAAATAAAGGTTATTAATAAAAACGTGAAGTAATGATAATTTGTTCATCTTAATTATTTTTATGAATAATAATAATAATAATAATAATAATAATAACCTTTATTAGTATAGCATGACAGCATGCGCCTCAAGGTGCTGACATGAATGAGAAAGGTGTTTAGTAAGGACGGCTCCCGTGTGACGTGCTGCGCTGCAGGAGCTGACCCTGGACCAGAAGACCCCCCTGCGGGTGCTGCACCGCCGCGCGCTCGCAGTGCGCCAGCGCGTGGTGCACAGCATGAGCGCCCAGCTGCGAGACCCGCATCACTTCCTGCTGGAGCTGAGGACACAGGCCGGCACGCATCCTGCCCTCCCGCAGGGAAGAGCTGCTCGTTGTCGCGGGGGCGGGGGGCGCGGGGCGGGGGCGGGGGGCGGGGGGCGTCGCCGCCAAATTCAAACCCCGGAATGAAGAATTAAGAAACGTTGGATCCTCTTGTGACGTGAAACGTCATCAAGTTGTAAAGTGTTGACGTTTTGATCAGAAACCAAATTTGTTGCCACGAGTTGTTTAGACCTTGATTCTGCCACAAAAAGCTTCGTGCTGGACCCTGTGATGTCCCTTTAGCTGTGACGGTGTTCTCCGTCATGCGGTGTTACCTACCGGGCGGTGCAGACGTTCTCCGTCATGCGGTGTTACCTACTGGGCGGTGCAGACGGTCTCCGTCATGCGGTGTTACTTACCGGGTGGTGGCGGACGTTCTCCGTCATGTGGTGTAGACGTTCTCCGTCATGTGGTGTTATTTACCGGGTGGTGGCGGACGTTCTCTGTCATGCGGTGTAGACGTTCTCCGTCATGTGGTGTTATTTACTGGGCAGTGCAGACGTTCTCCTTCATGCGGTGTTATTTACCGGGTGGTGGCGAACGTTCTCCGTCATGCGGTGTTATTTACCGGGTGGTGGCGAACGTTCTCCGTCATGCGGTGTTACTTACCGGGCGGTGCAGACGTTCTCCGTCATGCGGTGTTACTTACCGGGCGGTGCAGACGTTCTCCGTCATGTCTTATTTACCGGGCGGTGCAGACGTTCTCAGTCATGTCTTATTTACCGGGCGGTGCAGACATTCTCCGTCATGTCTTATTTACCGGGCGGTGCAGACATTCTCCGTCATGTCTTATTTACCGGGTGGTGCAGACGTTGACATCCCTAACTCAGCCTTGCAGCTACATCAAGGAGTTTGTTCACGGGGACTTCGGTCGCACCAGACCCAACCTCTGTCAGCTGCTCAAGATGGACGCCGACATCCTGGAGCTGG
Organism: Zeus faber; assembly: GCF_960531495.2. Taxonomy (NCBI): domain Eukaryota; kingdom Metazoa; phylum Chordata; class Actinopteri; order Zeiformes; family Zeidae; genus Zeus; species Zeus faber. The sequence continues at coordinate 36,167,098 of NC_137191.1, read as the reverse complement.
ACGTGCAGGTACAAACGTCCGTCCCCGCACAGGTGGCGCTGGTCGCCATGGTGATGTGGCTGAACCTCCTTTAGGGGCGGTCGCTGTCGAGCCGTGGCGATGCACGTTGTCGGCGTGGAAACCTCTTCAAATCCAAAGCGCGGCGGGAACGTCGGCCGAGGCCTCTGTAAAAAATACTGTGATGCTGTGCTATTATAGGATGCTGCTCCGGCTGAGGTCTTCCGGACGCAGCTTTTTCAGACGGTTGACGTGCGGTGTCTTTTGGCGTTACTCCCTCAGTCGGTGGACGTGGACTGGCCTCCCGCCCTGCCGGAGTGACCCCGCCCCCTGCCGGAGTGACCCCGCCCCCTCAGAGGTCATCGAGGGGACATGTGACGTGGATGTGAATAAAGAGCGTCCTCCGCAGCCTCCGCTCCGTGTTTGTTTCTCTTTTCAAAGCTGTTGTTTTTCCAGCGTTGTGACCGGAAAGGACGATGAAACGACCGTTTCCCAGCCGACCAGACCAGACCAGCACGTCGCACGTCGCACGCATTGCGTCGGTTATTTTGGGGTTGTTTAATTGTTAATTTAATTTCATCTCATATTGTGCTCGTCTGTAGAAAGCGCCGCTGCGTCGTCTTCCAGCGTGTGCTCTGAAAATGCATGATTTTTGTTTTTCCCAAACCGGATGTTACGACACTTAAAATAATAAATAGTTCAAAATATATTATTAAATGTACAAATATCAAACTTATTGTGATACGATTATAGAATAGAAATTGGTCGAAATGTACTGAAATATTGTAAAAGGTTTGATCGTGAAAAGAAAATATGGGTTGTGAGACAGATTTATTCCTTTGTTCCTGCCTTTCTCGTCAAACTGGTTTTGGGATTCAATGAAACTTCAGTGAAACTTTAATAAAACGATTCTGACGCGACGACAAAGTGACGACTCTCCAGACCCTGAAATGTCTTTTAATTTAATTCAAAATAAATACTACCACAGCAACGCAAGTCCACTACTGGGTTCTTGCCCTAATGTTTTGGTAAGAAAACAAGCAGACGATTAAAAAATAAGAAGAAAAAAAAAAAGTTTGGATAAAAACAAAAAAGACTTTAGTTAATGCGTCCAACATCATCATCATCATCTTCATCTCAGCTAGTTTCAAGAGGCGCCTTTTTTTTTATTTTATTTTTTAATCTGAATGACATACCAGGTAACACTGCCAAGAATGAAACAGACATTTAAATTAAACAAATACTACGGTACAAAAAGGTGTGGAGTCGAGGAAGGAGGGATGGAGCACACTGCGAAAAAAACAAACAAAAAAAAACAACCCAATAAAGATCATGGTCCCACTTTTAAAACATGGTTCACACACGAACAGAAGCTCCTCGCTCACTGGGATGGAAGTCAGCCGTGGCACCAGGAGGGGGGCGGGGGGCTCCGTCTCCATGGAAACGTCCAAAATATATAAATAAAAGATTGAAGGGAGGGAGGGGGTCTGGTCTCTGGTGGGGGCGGGGCTCCTTTTATTTTCCTTTTTTTCACATTTTAGGAAATTCAGTTCAGTCCTTTGTAGTTTTTATCTATTTTTTTTGTTTTTTTCTCTTTTCCTCGTCGGTGCCGAGTCCCAGAAGGAAGTTCATGTCGGTCGAGACGCCACGAGATGAGTGAGAGAGAAGGCGTTGCATATTTACATGACGAGGCGGCGAGCGCTCCACGGCCCCTCAGGCTGATTCCCCCGACCGTCCGTCCAGAGAGAGAGAGAGAGACAGAGACAGAGAGAGAGACAGAGAGACAGAGACAGAGAGACAGAGAGAGAGAGAGAGAGAGAGAGAGAGAGAGAGAGTGTCCCTGTGTGTGTGTGTGATACTGCTTGGCCACAGAACTGACCCGGTGGTGCAAAGTAACTTTTGCCCGACTACATTTATACAACACGTTTGCACTACTTCAGTAAAAAAAAAAAAAAAAAAAAAGATAAAATAAGATACAATTCAGGATTTCTAACAAAACACGAGGAACCAATCAGATGGCGCCGCCCTGCGTTGCGCTGCATTGGCGCCGCGATCTTTCACTGCGTCCACCTGAAGGTTTCAACGCTTCAGAGCCGCTTCAGCCTTCCTGGTCACAAGCCTCGTCACAAACTCTACGACTTCATGGGATGAATCGAGTTTAATGAACCTGAATATAAAACAAACAGACGCACGCAGCGGTCAGGCAGACAGACGGCCCCCCGTGCGACGGTCAGGCAGACAGACGGCCCCCCGTGCGACGGTCAGGCAGACAGACGGCCCCCCGTGCGACGGTCAGGCAGACAGACGGCCCCCCGTGTGACAGTCAGGCAGACAGACGGCCTGCGCCGTGGGCGGTTTTCGGGGGAAAAGAAAAGAAAAGTGACAAAAAAGTCAATATTTTCTCTGAATATTCAGGGTTTTTAATGTCAGGTGTGAATCAGACGCCGCCGGCTCCATCCACGCTCTGGAGACACCAGAGCAGCTCCACCTAAAAGAAACTCATTCAGCTCCTTTTGACTCCGTCAGAAAGAGTCGGAGCGGCCTCCAACAGAGTAACACTGCGGCGGCATTTTTGTCCGCTCTGCCCCGCCCCCTAAAATGAGTTTGACTCCCCCGAGCGTGAACGACGTGGTTTGTTCAGAAACAGAAGAAAAAGGAAACTTAAATACAAAAACAAAATAATAAAAATGGATTCGACTACAAAGACGTTTGGAGTTTCGACCCACGATTGAAGGTCGGGTTTAGTCTGGGATCAGGTCCGGTCTGTGTCGGCGGAACCGGCCCCTGGAGGTTCCACCTCCCGTGTTGTGGAAAACATGGAGGATTGAACAGCGTCTGGATCCCAAACCAGAGTTTGGAAGCAGGATGGGGCCTCGAAGGTCCCAGCGGCGTGGAGACGCTTCCAGAGCCCAGTCAATACTACTTCACAATAATACTGTGTGTAATACTCTGTGTGTGTGTTATACTGTGTGTAATACTGTGTGCATAATACTGTGTGTGTGTGTGTGTGGAATACTGTGTGGAATACTGTGTGTGTAACACTGTGTGTAATGCTGTGTGTAAGTGTAATACTGTGTGTGTGTGTGTAATATTGTGTATGTGTGTGTGTAATATTGTGTGTGTGTGCGTAATACTGTGTGTGTGTGTGTAATACTGTGTGTGTGTGTAATACTGTGTGTGTAATACTGTCTCTGTGTTATACTGTGTGTGCAACACTGTGTGTGTGTGTGTGTGTAATACTGTGTGTAATGCTGTGTGTGAGTGTAATACTGTCTGTGTGTGTGTGTAATATTTGTATGTGTGTAACACTGTGTGTGTGTGTGTAATATTGTGTGTGTGTGCGTAATACTGTGTGTGTGTAATACTGTGTGTGTGTAATACTGTGTGTGTAACACTGTCTCTGTGTTATACTGTGTGTGCAACACTGTGTGTGTGTGTGTAATACTGTGTGTGTGTTTGCGTGTGTGTAATACTGTGTGTGTGTATGTAATACTGTGTGTGTAAAACTGTGTGTGTGTAATACTGTGTGTGTGTATGTAATACTGTGTGTGTAAAACTGTGTGTGTGTAATACTGTGTGTGTGTATGTAATACTGTGTGTATGTAATACTGTGTGTATGTAATACTGTGTGTGTGTAATACTGTGTGTGTGTGTAATACTGTGTGTGTGTGTGTAATACTGTGTGTGTGTGTCAGCGCAGGTTGCCACATGCTCCTAATGTAAACATCCAAGCTGTTAGTTCTACAACTACAATGGGAGGAAGGTGTGTGTGTGTGTGTGTGTGTGTGAGTGAGTGAGTGAGTGAGTGAGTGAGTGAGTGAGTGAGTGAGTGAGTGAGTGAGTGAGTGAGTGAGTGTGTGTGTGTGAGAGTGTGTGTGTGAGTGAGTGAGTGAGTGAGTGAGTGAGAGAGAGAGAGTGAGTGAGTGAGTGTGTGAGTGTGTGAGTGAGTGAGTGAGTGTGTGAGTGTGTGAGTGTGTGTGTGAGAGAGAGAGAGAGTGAGTGTGTGAGTGTGTGAGTGTGTGTGTGTGTTTGTGTGTGTGTGTGTGTGTGAGCTGGGCTGGTTGTGCTCTGCGGTGCCTGAGTGGATGATGCAGTTTTGGCAGTTTCAGTGTCGTTGGTTTCAACCAAAAGAAAATAAAAACAAAAAACAAAAAAAACAGAAAAAGAACACCACCCCCCCCCCCCCCCCCCCCCCCCCCCCGCAGAGAAAGGACGTTTAAAAAAGACGGAGGAAGAGGAGGAGGAGGAGCTGAGACGGAGGAAGAGGAGGAGGAGGAGGAGCTGAGACGGAGGAGGAGGAAGAGGAGGAGCTGAGACGGAGGAAGAGGAGGAGGAGGAGGAGCTGAGACGGAGGAGGAGGAAGAGGAGGAGCTGAGACGGAGGAAGAGGAGGAGGAGGAGGAGCTGAGACGGAGGAGGAAGAAAAGCGTCCGTTGTGTCTTTTTTTTGTTCGTTTTTTTCAGTTTCTCGTGTATTTTTCGGAGCTTTTATTTTGAAGACAGTGACTTCCCGTTGCCATGGGGACTGAGGAATGTGCGCTACCATGGCGATGTCTGCAAAACAAGAGGAATTGTTTTTTTTCTTCTTTTTTTTTTTTTTCGGGTGAAACCACGAGCCATGCACGCCCCCCCCCCCCCGCACACGTAAGGCAACACTTTTGGTTTTTGTTCCCTAAAACGACTTCAGAACAGAGTGCAACAGATTCCAAAGAGAGAGACAGACAGACAGACAGACAGAGAGAGAGACAGACGGGGTGGACGGACGGAGGAGAAATGGTGAAAGAATAAAGAAGAAACGGGGGCGTGGCCTTCCCGGGGGGCGTGGCCTTCCCGGGGGGCGTGGCCTCCCAGCGTCGCATCCTTCCGTGGGTTTTAGCGTGGGCGGCTTCACTCGTCCCACTGTGCAAAACGTCTTTTAAGTCCCAGAAAGACGCTTCCCCCCCATCCGAGAGAGAGAGAGAGACAGAGAGAGAGAGAGAGACAGACAGACAGAGAGAGAGAGAGACAGGGCAGGGCGGGGCGGGGCGGGGCTGGGACTTTCCTTTCTTCTTCTTCTTCTTCTTCATAAAATGGCTACGTGTTTTCCTCAAAATGGCCACAAATGGGGAGGGTCTTGGAGAGACAGAGAGAGACAGACAGAGAGAGAGAGCAAGACAGACAGAGAGAGAGGGAGAGACAGACAGAGAGGCTGAGCGGTCACTCTCGCCCGCTGGCTGAGTAGGAGAACTGTGGGAAGTGAGGCCTTCGCTCGCTGTCGGCTGCGTCCATCCCATCCTCGTCAACTGCAGGGGGAGGGAGGGAGGGAGGATGGAGGATGGAGGAGAATGGAGGAATAAATATTGATCGGTCCTGGTGAAGTTGAATTGATGACTTTACTTGATGCTCCACAGTGAACCATCTTCTTTGTTCTGTCCTCCTCTCCTTTTTAAAAACACTTCATCACACCTCCATCACATCATCACACCTTCATCACACGTGCATCACAACTCCATCACATCATCACACGTGCATCACAACTCCATCACATCATCACACCTTCATCACATCTTCATCACACCTCCATCACACCTTCATCACACGTGCATCACAACTCCATCACATCATCACACGTGCATCACAACTCCATCACATGTTCATAACGTCTCTTTGCACGTTGTGTCTGGTGCTGTCACTCACACTTCTCCGGGGGGGTGATGGTGATGGTCTGTGCTGTGAACTCCTCATCGAAGTAGCGGGTGTCAGTCTCGGAGCTGACCTGCGGCATGAAGGGCGGCACCAGCTGCAGGGGAAACGAGGTCACCCCCGGTGTGGGCTCAGGTCAGGGACGCCGGCACCGGTGTCATTTCTCACTTGGCTTTCGTTTGCCTCCTTCTTGACGCGCCGCGACGCCCGGACTTCCCTCCGGGATGAGTGACGACGCGCCTCATCTCCGGAGAGAACCCCGGCTCCGGTTCACAAAATACCGGTGCCGTGTTTTAGCTGCAGCTGTGCAGGATGGATGCTGCTTCTCCGCGTGTGCGTTGTGGGCTTGGCCGTTTGTGGTGTGGGCGTGGCCGTTTGCGGTGCTGTTTGCGGTGCGGGCGTGGAGGTTTGCAGTGTGGGCGTGGCCGTTTGCGGTGCTGTTTGCGGTGTGGGTGTGGCCGTTTGCGGTGTGGGCTTGGCCATTTACGGTGTGGGCGTGGCCGTTTGCGGTGTGGGCCTGGCCGTTTGCGGTGTGGGCGTGGCCGTTTGCAGTGGCTGTTTGCGGTGTGGGCGTGGCCGTTTGCAGTGGCTGTTTGCGGTGTGGGCGTGGCCGTTTGCGGTGGCTGTTTGCGGTGTGGGCGTGGCCGTTTGCAGTGGCTGTTTGTGGTGTGGGCGTGGCAGTTTGCGGTGGCTGTTTGCGGTGTGGGCGTGGCCGTTTGCGGTGTGGGCGTGGCCGTTTGCTTTCAGACTTGTATGGACCTGGTGCATAGCGATACGTGTCCACTGGGGGGTGGTGTCACGTGTAGTGAACAACGTGCAGAGAACATGGACGTTGAAGACTGGAAGACTTTTTTTGCTTTTTCTCCGACGTTTATTTGAAAACTACGGATCGGCAAAGAGAAATCCTCGTTGGAACCTTACCCGCCAGGCGCCGCTCTGCTCCGTTGACGTTTCCTTTTTGAAACCCGCCTCCCAACAGGAAGTCGGTCGACTCACCCCCATCGGCTTGTTCGACGCCCCACGAAGCGTGCAAGACGGAGCGGAGGGAACGCCCCTTTCTATTTGCGGATCCGTGTTTTTCGGTTCTAAAGTTTCCAAAGGAAACAAAAAAAGAAAACCCACTCCGACTTCTTCCAGGTTATCTGCACGTTGCGGTTAAATGCGACACCGCCCCCCCAGTGGACACGTTACCGTCGTGCACTAAGCAGACGGCCACGCCCCCGTTGACAACGAGCGGAAGGAGAAGCAGGATCCGGGCTGTGGCTCAGATGAAACCACCGAGCGCGTCGAGCACCAGGACCACGTCTGCCGACCACGCCCATCCCCCGGTGCATTGGACACTGGGGGATGGGCGTGGACACGCTTAGTTGGCGGAGACATTGTTCCTTCCTCCGTTCTAATCTCTCCCGTGTCCCCCCCCCCCCCGTCCGCTCCGCCTCATTTGCATAAACGAGTGCACGCTCCTCGTGCGCTCACCTTCTTGTCGTACACGTCCTGCCAGTCGACGGTGGCGAAGAAGCTGTGGCGCATGATCTCCTTCGCGTCATCGGGCCCCCCGCCCAGCCTGCCGCACACACACACAGACACACACACACACACACACACACAGAGTTTAAAGTAAGACATCACTCGCTGCTCCTCCGTCCCTTCAATGGAAGCAGAACATCACGCTGCGTCTCAAGCCTAAAAATAACTCGGGGGGGGGGGGGGGGGTTGAGCGGGTTGGACGGCGTCTCGCTGCCGCTGCGCCTTCTCCTCCGTCTCAGGAGCCCGGCACGCGCCCCGGGCGTGGCCGGAGGGGGTTGTTACTACAACCGTCGACTGCATCCACTACGTCGGGTGAGCTCGGCAAAGCTCGCGCAGAAGGTCAAGGTTGAACTAGGACCTGGACAAGTTGGGTCTTTGAAAACAGGCTTCGTTCTGGGTTTGTTTTAGGACATATTGCACACGACAGCTCGTCTGGACTGAGCTGATACGCAGAGTAGCAGCTCTGTGTATCAGCGTCACAAAAATACGCAATCCTCTTTTATTCGACCTCTCCGGGAAATGATGTCTTCCATTTGTTCTGTTTTCGATGTTTGACGTGATAAACCACTCCACCCTGTGAGGCTTCATCACTGGAAGCTTTTGCCGTGGATCTTTGTTGCATTTTGGTTTTTGCCGCTTATTGAACCTTTCCTATTTTTGTGTGCCGATAACGCGCACAAAGCGTGGTGATCACAAGAGGATCCCGATGAGACTTGTGGTCAAACAGCACTGTCCTCGTCCTTTAATGGAGGAGCATTTTGGCCGATGCAGCAGCCGCGTGAAAACAAAGTCAAGGACTGAGTCTGCAGAGCGGCTCCCTACCTCTTGTTGGGGTCCTTGATGAGCAGGCCAGACAGCAGCGACTTGGCGTCGGCGGACAGCGTGCGGGGGAACTTGATCTCCTCCATGAGGATCAGCTCGAACAGCTTCTCGTGGTCCTGGTTGTAGAACGGGAGGCGGCCGCACATCATCTCGTACGTGACCACGCCCAGGCCCCACCAGTCCACCGCCCGGCCGTAGTCGTTGTCCTCCAGCACCTGCAAGGACCCGGCGATCAGCTCACCAGATCATGGCTTTGATGGATTGACAATATGGTGGTGAGGGCTGGGCTCAAAAAAGATAATACTCTGACAGGATTCAATTATTAGTTGATTGATATCGTTTCAATTTCTGAATCAGTTAGAAAATTGTGATATTAATACTTTGTTGAGAAGTCATGCAGCCATTTTCCCTTGAAATCGAGTCACAAATGAATTGAAAAATGACATTTTTGTACGAGACTGAATTTGTTCCATGAAATATTTTTGTAAGGTTTGTGAAATTCTCATTCTTGTCCCTTTGATGTTTAACATCTGGTGACCACTATCTTCTAGAAATATAATATATACAGTATACATCAATTCAAAGAAATGTATATTCTTTAAAACATGGAATCAGAGGGGGACCTCGGGGGCCAGGTACTCTGGGGTCCCGCAGAAGGTCTTCATGGTGGCCGTGTCGGTGATGCCCTCCTTGCACAGCCCGAAGTCGGTGATCTTGATGTGGCCGTCTTTGTCCAGCATCAGGTTCTCCAGCTGCGGAGGAGACACATCAACACGTCAACGCCTCCAAAACATCTGGGACCCACTCAGAAGGACTAAACATCCTCCAAGCTTTGTTTTGTTTGTTTGTTCCCACAGAGCAAAAAGACAACGTCCTAACGAAAACAGTCCTTCGTCAATCTCTCAGACTTTTTACATCAAGTGCTGATTTGAATTGAATGAAACAGAGTTTTGCTTTCTCCCATCAAAGAGTTTTTCACGGCATTTTCACATTAGTACATACGCTGAACATTTTAGTTTTTGAAACGTTAAACACCCTGCTGTGGTGACTAGGGCCTGGACCTGGGAAGATGAGACTAGATACGGTCTGGGATCCTGGTTCTGGTAACCGGTCATTCCATCAAGTTAAGTGTCTTCAAATTTGCGAAGAACGCAAATGTCCAACTCTAGATCCAGTGTTTGGTTTGTCCGTTCTGGGCTACTGTGGAAACATGGCCCCCGCCGTGGAAGCGTTCCCGCTCCCCATGTCGATAAAAACATCACATTCTAAATGAACGAAAACACAACAATTCTTATTTTCCTGGGATTATACACTTATTAAAACATACTTATGAATATTATATTCCACTTCTGCCGAGTGCGTTCCCTAAATTCTACACACTGCACCATTATGGAGCGTTACAGTAAAGTAATCTGTTACATTACAGTTCTGAACTTCACAGACTGTTCCACATGTTCCATTCAATGCTCATAATATCCACATTACTAATGATTGGTTCTTTCAATATTTGTTGTGCGCAAATATCTTATCAAAGCACTGATAGTCTTCCCCAAAATATTGTTACATTTTCAATAATTGAAAATTGTGTCCATTTAGTCAACATCGCCATCTTGGCTCCCCACCTTCAGGTCTCGGTAGACGATCTTGGCGGAGTGCAGGTAGTCGAGGGCGGAGACGATCTCCGCGCCGTAGAAGCGGGTGCGGTCCTCCGAGAAGACGCGCTCTCTGGAGAGGTGGAAGAAGAGCTGGGGGTGGAGGAGAGGAAGAGGAGGAGGTCACCATGCGGATCTGAGGCCAAAGGGGTTGGAAAACGACGCGCCCGCCGGGTCAGCCCACCCCCGAGAGTCCCACCTCGCCACCGTTGACGTACTCCATGACGAAGCAGAGCCGGTCCTTGGTCTGGAACGAGTACTTGAGGGACTGGGAGAGAGGGGCCGGAGGACCAAGGAAAGATTTTAAGTGTTCGCACACACACGCTGCAAAATGTCTTAAAAAGGAGGTTTGACGACCAGTCGGCCTCATTCTCTCATTCCAACATCCTGTGTGTGTGTGTGTGTGTGTGTGTGTGTGTGTGTGTGTGTGTGTGTGTGTGTGTGTGTGTACTCACAGTGAGGAACGGGTGTCGGGTGTTTTTTAATACTCTACTTTCTGTGAGTGTGTGAGCGACTTCATCCTGTGACAGAGGGAGGAGGGGAGTCAAACTTCTTCCATCCTTTTTTTCCCCAGGACAGTATGGATTGATAACGTTACTGACACCAGGGGACAGGGAACAACGCTGAACTTTTAAACCACACTTTGATCCTTTCACAACGAGGACACTTTCAACCGACAGAAGTTAAAATGGTAAAAAGAAAGATGGACGCCAGCGTGAAGCTTGGCTTTGTCTGACATTTTGCTCTATTCACATATTGTGGAATTACAGGTCCAATTACATTCTGTTTTATGGAACAAAAGCAGCCATTCAGATTTTGGTGACGCTGTGAAGTAACATATTACACATTTTTACTATATATGTGAATATCCCCTGACTTGATACTAATTAGACTATACTTTGCGTATATAATTTCCCAGTTCACCAACGCAGAGCTGGTGTTGGACGCAGAACTACGAGAGCGTGAAAACGGCGTTTAGCGCTCCGCTCCCTACTCCGCCGCAACCCAGGGTTCCACAGTGGAAGGGGCGGAGTCACCTTGGCGATGATGACTTCCTTCTTGAGGATCTTCATGGCGTAGTACGTCCCGCTGGCCTTCTCCTTCACCAGGATCACTTTCCCAAACGTCCCCTTTCCCAGCAGCTTCAGATAGTCAAAGTCATTCATTGTCTGGGAAGAAGAGGAGCCATGTTCACAACCTTTATAGTATATTCAAAATATACTACAAATATATAAAGTGTAGAATGCATACAATGATTGTTATAATTTGGGTCGATTCTGTTTTGGACCTCGTCTCCCTCACCTTCCGTTTGTGGTGGCTGATGGAAGTGTCCATCTCCTCCTCGTTGACGTTCTCGATCTGCGAGGTGGGGCTGCACAGGATGCCCTCCTCCTCCTGCTTGGCCAGAGACTCTGCCACCATCTGGATGGCCTCCGCCCACTCATCCCTGCAGCACACAGCGAGTGAGACGGACCAGCAGAGGGACAGGCGGACAGACAGACAGGCAGAGGGACAGACAGACACAGACAGGCAGAGGGACGGACAGGCAGAGGGACAGATAGACAGACAGCCAGGGGGATAGAGAGGCAGAGGGACAGACAGGCAGGCAGACGGGGGAAAAGCAGACAGACGGCTTTAATATGATTGAAGGAAGAATGGTAGCGAGGGAGGAAGGACGGGGGATAGAAGGAAGAACAGCAGGGGAGGATGGAGAGGAGGACCAAACAGAGCACTGAAGGAGGGATGGAGGGAGGGAAGGCTGGAAGGAGAGGAGGACAGAAGGGTGGCTGGAAGGGGGGAGGGGGAGGGATGGAGCCCACCTCTCGTCGGGGGAGTCCACGTGGAAGGTTCTCTCGATGACGGTCGTCCACTGGAGACAACGGATGATGAAGGTGTTGGGTTTGGGTCGCTCTGTCTTCATCAGCTGACACTCTGGGCGGGAGGGAGAGAGAGATGATGATATTTCCCAATAAACGTCATCTAATCCCTTCGATTACAACGCAAGGTCGAAAAGTATGTTTTTCTGTGAAAACACTGATGTGTCTTGTTCAATTTATTACTGACTACATATGAAATGTAAACAGAACATAACCAGCGTTCCCCTTATCCGGTAATTGCCGTTTTTTGACCGGGAAAATCTGTTGAAGTCCGACATATTTAAATATCTCCGGTCATAATGTCCGGTGAAAATAATTCCCTCTAACCACAATTTCAAAAAGTGCTCTGCGATATAATAATAACGATAATTATCAGGATTTTTTTTGTCCTCTGTAAAAAAATAAAATAGTCAATCATTTTGATTGATATATGTTAATTTTTCCGCGTTTGGCAAGTTGCCAATGAGTTTGGGCGATGAAAAGTGGACCTTTCACCTCTTACCAATCACGTTTGTCGATACATAAATAAGGCCCGCCCCCTCCCTCGTGGACAGGTTGTGCTTGTAAACACAGTAAACACGGAGCAGCGTCCACAACTCTGAGGAGGAACAACCATGATGACAAACATCCATAGTTTGGTGTCACCACACTTTATTATTTATTTCGACCTAGTTCTCATATTTTATTTGTTTTTATCCAAATTTTATTTTAGTGAAATGTTAATTAAAGCTGCACTTGTTACTATTCATGAACGGAAATGATTTGATTTGAAGTCGTAATATTTTTTTTTTTTTTAAATTGCGTTAACTGACGGGACTTATTTTAATTTGGATATTCAATTTAAAAATATTACAAATGGACATGCCTTCATGACATCATTGTCCATATAACCTGCTTATCAATAGTTTTTAAGCTCCACAAACTGATCATATTTGACCGGGATCCCTCCCGTTTTTCTCGGACGTTGAAACCTTCCGGGACACGTTGAGCGGCACCAGTTTGTTCCAGTTGAAACTCTGAACAGAACCTGGTACGGAGACGACGCCTCATTCTACCGCATGAATCCCATATCGTATGCACTGATCCGCTGGTTCCACAGCCCCGGGGCGGGGCAGGGCAGGGCGGGGCGGGGCGGGGCGTCGCCTCCTGGCCCCGGCGGCCTCCTTACTTGCTACGGAGAAGTTGTTGAGGGGGTAGGCCAGGTCGGCGTCCTGCGGCTTGTCCTTGTAGCCGATGAAGGAGCCGTCGCTCTTCAACAGGAAGTAGCGCGGCCGCCAGTTCTTGATGTACTCGCCTGTAGGGAGGAGTCGTTTTTGGCTTTATCAAAGACGGAAGACGCCGGGCGCCCGCAGGGTTTGATTTAATACTTGAAGTTCAAGTCGAAGTTTGAGACAAACCATCTTCTATTCAATAAAATATTGCAGTATAAAAGTACAATATATTTTGTGGTGTTTTGGTCTTTGGACAGGTACCTCTTTTCTGCACCCAGCCCTCCTTCACCACGTTCTGGTCGCTCATGGTCGTCGCCGGGAGGAGCAGCCCTGCGGGGACACAGCGTGTTGGAATGAAGACGCGGCGACGCCCTGTTTCAGAGTCCAAATCAATGGCCACGGGAACATCGCATCGGATATTCCTTAAAAAAAAAAAAAAACGTCCGGGATGTGAGAGGGTTCATCTCACGCCGTGCGCGTTGAGCGTGAGCGGGTCCAGGGACGGTTCAGAACCACAACCAAACACAACAGAACAGAAGCAGCTCCCCGTGCTGCAGGTGTCGGCCCCATTCGGGGCCCTACGTCTTATCCAGCGCCTCTAGAGACATTTTGGAAATGAACCTCAATCTCTCTCTCTCCCTTGTTCCCCCTCTCACTCGTCCTCTCTCACCCTCTGTCTCTTGTTCCCCCTCTCACTCGTCCTCTCTCACCCTCTGTCTCTTGTTCCCCCTCTCACTCGCTCTCCTTTCGTTCTCTCCATCCTCTCGCTCGCTCCTCTCACCCTCCGTTTCTTGTTCTTCCGCTCACTCGTTCTCTCACCCTCTCTCCCGTTTCGTTCTCTCCATCCTGTCTCTTGTTCCCTCTCTCCCCTTTGGTTCTCTCCATCCTCTCGCTCACCCCTTCTCTCACCCTGTTTCTTGTTCTTCCGCTCACTCGCTCTCTCACCCTCTCTCTCTCCCGTTTCATTCTCTCCATCCACTGTCTCTTGCTTCCCTCTCGTCCTCATCCTCTCTTCTCTTTCGTTCTCTCATCCTCTCTCCCCTTTGGTTCTCTCCATCCTCTCGCTCACCCTCTCTCACTTGCTCCTCTCACCCTGTTTCTTGTTCTTCCGCTCACTCGCTCTCACCCTCTCTCTCTCCCGTTTCATTCTCTCCATCCACTGTCTCTTGCTTCCCTCTCGTCCTCATCCTCTCTTCTCTTTCGTTCTCTCATCCTCTCTCCCTTTTCGTTCTCTCCATCCTCTCGCTCACCCTCTCTCACTCGTTCCCTCACCCTCTCTCGTTCTCTCTCCGTCCTCTTCTGTCTTGCGGTGCCGCGGTGACCAGTCAGTCTGGAAGGAAACGGGCGGGAAGCAAACAGTTCATATAAACAATACAAACAGCTCCATGTGGACCCTCACCCGCCTCCGCCCCCACCCTCACCCATCAGCTCCACCCTCCCTGCTTCCCTCCAGCACCGGCATGGGACCGGGGGGAGGCATTGTTCGGACCCGCCACACGCTTCCCGTTCCCTCCCTGCGCGCACACACGCACACACACACACTATGTGTGCGACACAAAATATTGATCTAATATCGATATCGTTATAATATCGATATCTAGTCTGGGATTCTGCTTCTGGTAACATGGCCTCTCTCTCTCTCTCTCTCTCTCTCTCTCTCTCTCTCTCTCTCTCTCTCTCTCTCTCTCTCTCTCTCTCTCTCTCTCCCCCCCCCCCCCCCCCCCCCCCCCCCCCCACTGGATCCTGTCTCTGTCATGGCCGGTGAAGGGGCATCCAGGTCGCGGCCATTCAGGCTCCCCAGTTCACCAGGAGACTACACTGCTGAATTATCCGTCCATCCATCCATCCATCCATCTTTCTATCCATCTTTCTATCCATCGTCCATCTAACCGTCTGTCTATAAACCCATCTATCGACCGTCTGTACTGGTGCTATGGCGTTGCTAAATCAAACAGACCCAAAAATAAAGTAGTGAGCTGCACCTGTGATTCTCCTGCAGCGCTGGAATTAGCATCCCATTGTTTAAGACACGTCTTCATTAATAAAAATGGACAGCCGCCCCAATTCTACCAGCGAGCTGATATGAGATGTACACGTCAGATGGAGAGAATTTAAACAAGAGACCCTACTGGGCTGGAGGTTGTTGTATTATATAACGTCTGTATGAAATGACGTTCCCTGTGTTGGACCCGTGTGGACGTCTCTTACGTGGGTGTCGGAGGTGGCTCTTCTTTAATATCCACCTCATTTCATATGGTTCCAGGCATCGGACGTTCGTACCCAGAACGTCCCGCTTCCCCTTACGCCCTGACGTGGGACCGAGGCTCACAAGCGACAGGATTCTGAATTTAAACGCGCACGTGGGCCGAAACGTCACTCGACAGAGGACGACGCCGGGGTTCCTGACTCCCCGTGCTGACGCCGACTCTCTTTGTCCCGAGGCGTCCTCACTGGACAGAACTCCCGCGATGCTACATGCAGTCCTCTCCTGCCGCTGCTCTCAAAGCACACTGACATCACAGCTCACACCAAAACACTCTCCAACCGAAAACACCACACGGGCCAACTCATCTCCTCTCTGATATTAAAGGGACGCTGCATTAAAGGGGGGGCAATTACTGTATAGATTAAGATGAGAACGTAGATACCAGTTTCCCCACTGTGTGTCCAGCTACCGGGACAGCGACGGGCTGCGTGCTAACTCCCTTCGCTCTTTACGTGGTAGCAGATGGGATCAGCTAGCCTAGCTCCTGTGAAATGAGGAAAACGCACCTTCCAGCATCTCAAACGATGAGGTATTTAAGACGACGGAAGGCGTATTTGCCCAATTTCCCGGCGGCTAGGCTAGTTGATCCCATCTGCGGCCATGCACTGAGCTAACACAGTTAGCATGCAGCCGGCAGGATGGGCACTGGACACACGGTGATGAAGCTGGTGTCCACCTCGCCGTCGGGATGTGGGTAACACGGACAAAAAGCCCATTTCTTCAAAACCTGTGGTGTCACAATGTTGAATTGTTGAATGGCGGTAGACCCCCGGACCCCTGGTGCCCAACCCACACACACACACACACACACACACACACACACACACACACACACACACACACACACACACACACCGGGAGGTCTGGGAAACAAACGGAAAGCAACAAAAACAATGGCTGACACGGTGTGGCTCCCTGCTCCAGGAGCCACGAGCATCCCAGGGTCTGACCCGCGGGACAGGTCGGGGCCGTGCGGCGTGGACACACACAGACAAGAGACACGGACAGAGACACGGACAGACAGAGAGACAGGCAGTCAGACAGACAGACACACAAACAAACAAACAAACAAACAGCAGCTTTTGTTTCAAGGGCGTGTGGTGTCATTATCGCCAGCGTTACATAATAGCATCCGCTCGGCGATGCCCGTTAGGTTTCTGGAACCACAATAAAAAACCGAGAAACGTGTCTATGGTCGGATTATTCCGCAGGAACAGCGGTAAACACCCGAGCCGGTGGAGGGCTGGCCGGGGTGGGGGAATGCCGGTGAAAGCCGAACCGGCCTGGTGGTGGCTGAGCGGGGTGATGCTAGCTGCTTAGCATGCTAAGCGGCTAGACAGCTAGCGCGCTCGGCGCCGGGCTCCGCTTCATGCGACGGAGGAAAAACGGCGTTTTCCTCCCGCGTTCAGACTCGGTGCGACGGGTGTTTGTTTTACTTTTAGGGCGGCTGAGGGAGCGTCGCCCCGGCGCCGAAGACGAGGACGGCGCCGGAGCCCAGCCGAGCCCAGACATCCCCCAGCACCGCATCACGGCGGCGCTGCTCCTGCATCAGCATCCCGAGCCCGGAGCCCGGCTAACGGCTAGCAGGCTAACCGCAGCTCCCACCCATCCATCCACCCATCTATTTATTTATCCATCCGTCCGAGCTACCGGGTCCCTCGAAAGACGGGGCAGGGGTAAATCGCTCTCTAATCGGCCTCTCTGCGTCCGCCCTCCCGCTGCCTCCACCACCGCGGTGACCGTGTTTTTTACCTGGTAGTAGAACGGTCGGGACGCCCCCCTCCTTCGGGCAGTGGAGCATCCGACGCGGCGGGATGTGTTTTCGGGGGGGACGGAGCCGCTCAGTGGTAACGACAGACCGGGGAGAGTGACGCGTCCATGGCTGCTGGTGCTGCGTGCGGCCGCGGGGCCCGAAGTACCGACACACGGGGCTGGTTCTCGCCGACAGAGACCCTCTCCGGCTCCGCCACACGCTCCGGCAGCAGCCGCTCCGAGGAAATCTCCTGACGTCACAGGCGGCAGGCTCCCCCCTGCCCCTCCCTCCTTCTCTCCCCCCTCATCTTCCCCCCCCCCCCCCCCCATCTCCTCCTCCCTCCCTTCCTCTACACCCCACCTCCTCCCCCTCTTCCTCCTCACCCTCTCCCTCTCTTCCTCCTCTTCTTTACTCCTCCACCCCCTTCATCCCTCTCTTCTTCATCTTCCTCCTCCTCTCTCACGCCTTCCTTTTCTCATCTTCCTCCCCCTCTCCCCCCTCTACCTCCTCCTCTTCTTCTTCCTCACCCGCTCCCTCATCTTCGCCCCCCCCCCCATTCATCTTCTCCCTCCCCTCCCTCACCCCCTCCCCTCCCCTCTTCCTCATCTTCCTCAGCCTCCTCACCCCCCCCTTCTCGCTCTTCCTTTCCTCCCCTCCCTCCGCTTCCTCCTCCGCCTACCTTTCTTTCCTCCTTCCGCCTCCTCCCTCTAATCATCGCCTCCCCTCCCCCTCCTCCCCCTCTTTCTCCTGTGTGCGATGCTCGGGTCAGTCCCGTGTGACCTTTGACCTCTGCGACGGGACGTCGCCGCGTCGATCGACGTCGACACTTTTGTTTCTACTTCACATCAAACGATGAACCACGTTTTAAAAGGTGTGCAGCTGTGAGAGGACGTGCACTAAAAGCCCCAATTTATAAATGCCACAATAAAAACAGGTACATGCACAGCTCAGCTGTAAACAAATACATGAGTACAAGTAATAAAGCGAGTGACAGAAATGAATTAATGTCTTTATTATAATAATAAAGGTGTTTGCCCTCAGATCTGACCCCACGAAGGGTGAACCTGTCGTCATCGCTGTTGTTTCTCCTTGTCTGTCCTTTCTGAGACATGAACGCAGACACCCACAGGAACGGAGGGAACGAGAAGAGGAGAACCAGAGGAGAGAGAGAAGAGAGAGAAGAGAGAGAAGAGAGAAGAGAGAGAAGAGAGAAGAGAGAAGAGAGAGAAAAGAGAAAAGAGAGAAGAGAGAGAAGAGATTTTTTTTGATTTTTAAAGCATCTTTATTTTAACATTTTCTCTAGTTCACAGTTACAGACAATACAACAAACACACTTGGTTCACTAACAGAGTCCTACACGTTAAAAACAGACTGGAAGCACAAGGTCGTCCTCCACCAGGGAACAGATGGCGTCGTTAAAACACCACAGCTTGATGAAGACGTCCAGACTCTTCATCAGTCTGTGAAAGTTAAATCAATCAAGACTCTGGCCCTGACCAACGCTACAAACACTCTTCCTAAAACACTCTCCTTTCCCCTCAGTTTGTTCCTCCTCGTGAGGTAGATGGCCATCTTCGCTTCCCCTACTAGAAAATTAAGCAGTCGCCATTTCTCTGCGTTGGCCCTGTAGTATCTAGCCCCAAAAATAAAACAGTTCCTGGACCACTCCTCCTTAAAGAGCTTAAAACTTTCCTTTAAAAGACTAAAAAGCTCTAAAAGTCTGTCGCACTCTGCAAAACAGTGAAACACGGACTCTGGCAGTTTGCAGAATGGACATTCATTTGCGACCGTGGGATTAAAAACAGAAACAAAGCTGTTGACAGCTATGGCTCCATGTAGGACCCTCCATTGGAGGTCCCCCGTCCTTTTCTTGGAGGGAGCTTTGTAAAAACTCCTCCAACACGGCTCCTCCTGTCCCCCCATCTGGAGCCGTCCCCTCCAGACAGTGTCCTGCCGCCCCTCCAGTCCCTTCCTATTTAAAACAACCACACACTCTT
>NC_137191.1:36130816-36145816 GCF_960531495.2 Zeus faber | reverse complement strand
TTTAATTTAATTTAATTTAATTTAATTTTATAAATTATTATTATTATTATTATTATTATTATTATTGCGGTTGTTGTTGTTGTTGTTGTTATTGTTATTATTATTATATGTATCTTTGGACAGGAAGGCACCGCAGACCCATCCAGCCCCGCTGGTTTCCACCTCAGAGGCTCCATGTCTGGATCCGGTGCCGCCCTGAGGCTCCATGAGTTCAGGGAGGGACAGGACTCAGAGCGTCCGACACACAAGTGGGTGGAAAATATTAAAATAAATAAAATAAAATAAACATTCAGTCCTCACTGTATGAATGTGAACTGTTCCATCCTCTGGTTGAGGGTTTTTATAAATCCACCGGTACCAGCCCCAATAGTACACACTGAAGTGGTCAATGGTTGACGTTCTAGGGCCTCGCGCAATGGGAGGGACGTGTAATTTCACTCCACATTGACCGTCAAGCGTCAAACTGGGGATGGTAGCTCAGGAGGTAGAGCTGGTGGTCTAGTCATCTAAAGGTTGCTGGTTGGATCCCAGGCTCCTCCTGCTAGCATGCTGTAGTGTCCTTGAGCAAGACACTTAACCCCTCATTGCTCCTGATGGCTGCGTCCGTCGCTGTTTGAACAATTGTCAGTGGCTTTGGGTAAAAGCGTCTGATCAATGTAATGTAATGTAATGTAAAAACTGTCGGGGTGTGGCCGCGTTCCAACAACAAGGCCTTTTGTTTGTTGCGCTGAGGTATTTGAGACGCTCTTATCGGTGTTCTCGTCCTTCGTGAAATTCCCCTCAGGCCTTTAAATCGATTGTGATCTCGACTTTCAGTTGGATTATTACAAAACCTTACTGAAGACTTTGCGGTCTACTCATTCAATAAATGATCAATTAATGATCAAACTCTTCTTTACGCTTCAGCCCACAAGGTCTGAAGTTAGGGAATTAGTTGACGTGCAAATTTGCTAATTTGCAAATTTTCTTTTGTCGGGATGTGACTAGGGCCGTTATTTACTTTTTTAGGTTTATTGTACGTTGTACGGCTTTCCTAGAACTGTTTTATTGTTGCCTGAATAAAGATCGATCTAATCCATCGATCAAGTACAATCTGGTCAGTTGGGGATTACATATGCATTTATTTAATTCGTTACTTTATTGTCCCCAGGGAGTAAGTATTTGTGAGTTCAAAACTTTAGGTGTAAAGTGATTATAGAATGATAATCAATCAAAGGTTGTTCCTGTGTTGTTGTGTTGTTGGGTTGTTCCTGTTCCTTCCACGAGGTGGAGTCTAAACCCCGGAGCGGACCGAGATTTTCCAGCTCTGGATCTGAGCTCATATGGGTCTTCCCCAGGGGTCCATCAGCGAGCTCCTCCGCCCCGCGGTCCGACGAGCACCAGCGGGGCTTTGACCTCCGCACCCTGCGCGCCCTGGAGGTGGCGCGTCGCGGCCCCGCCGTCCGGACGCGGCGCCCCCCGCAGACGCAGTACCAAGAGGCGTTCTGTCAGCAGGCCGCGCTCCTCCGTCAGCGCCTCGGCTGCTCCGATTGACCTGCTGTAAGAGTCATTTCACCCGCTCCACAACGTAGAAAGACACCAAGCGGTGGTGGGTGGGGAGGGGGGCGTGGTTCCACGGCCCCCACCCACTTCACTGCAGTACGGTGGGTGGGGATTATGCCGCCTATCTTTTTCTGCGTGTTTTTTTTTTTAATTCGTGACGTAGAGAAACACTAACAGTACAAATCTACGTCAGCATCCTCCCACTGCCCACTGCTATTTGTAATGCTCCTTTAATCACACGTGTAAAGAAAAGTTGATATTATGACCAGGAGCCATGTCTTTCATTCCACAAGAGTCACAGGTTTCAGTTTACATGTGGTGTGCAGTAGCTCTTTAATTACCTGTGCTTTTAAAGAATTTCTTACATATTATTTATGAAGCGTTTAAAGACAGTTCCGATCATTACGGAGTATTTTTGACGTTCCTGACTTGGCAATGGTTAGTAGCCTCCACCGTGCTGGCTCAGAGCAGTGAAAGCATCCTGCGCACGCTGCGTACGGAGGAAGGTGGATGTGATCCATACGTGGCTTTTGTGCAAAACGTGCGCGTTCTCCCTGCAGCCGAGGAAAACGAGCGGGCGACGCCGGGTTCCCTCAGTGGACGAGCGATGGAGGGAGGCAAAGACTGGAGGAGACGATTCACCGGGAGAAGAGAAGTGTGATGGATGGCGTCAAGGGGAACTCACAAAAACACATGTATGTGTGAAGTGAGAAACTTTACTGCGACGAAGAGAAAAAACGTCACCGCTGAACTGATGTGTTGGTCCCTAGGATCCACTGGGTGGAGCCAGACATCAGCTGACTGGAGACTTATAAACGAGACACTAAATTAAACATCATATATTGCTTTTGATTGTCGATTGCGTTTGATCCAACAGAATTTATCACTTTGATAGATTTGGGGATTTTCATGCCACACGTTGGAAAATACGACATAACATTCGGAACGGAGCCCAGCCAGGGACTCAGTGGGACGAAAAGACAAAGATAAAAGTTTCAAATGTCACCGAGAACGGATGAAGTGATTATTCCCTGAAAAGCAGTGGGAAAGGTCAATGTTTTGAGCCTGGATTCAAACGTAAGTAAGAGTTGGTGTCCAGATGTTCTGGGAGTTTGTTCCAACAGTTTGTAGCGTAAAGGGACAGTTCATACGAATTGTATTGCACTGAACTTTACGAATGTCTCTCTGACTTGTGGGGAAAGTAATAGACGTGTGGCCAACGTGAGAACAATTTGAGTGTCAGTTGCTTGTTGAACGTTGACGACAGAATGCAGTTTGGACAGGGACTCACCAAGCTGATGCACAGTGTGAAGGGGGCCAGTGCTGCCTGGCTCATGGGCGCCGGGATAAGGGGAACACCCTAAAGAAAGTTGTCCCAGCCCAGTAAAATATCTGCAAAATACTAAAATGTCCCCGTTTTCACCACAATTATAATAATAAAATAATGATATTATCCTTTAATATATTATACTTGCTGCATTCTGCACACACTGCAGGGTATTGGTCAGGCATGTTGACATCAAATGTAATATTAAGACGGCCAAACATAAGATATAATAACAATTAAACAGGACAAGCTTAGCTTGTCTTTATAGTCACAATCACTCCACAACACACGTGCATTCTGTGCAGCAACGGCCGACACACACGCAATGGAGGCCGTGAAATGTCTCTTCTGCATTTTCCCATCATGGCTCGTCCTTCCTGCGGGGGGCAGGCCAGCAGCGGTGGGCAGGGCAGCTGACAGTACAGCGCCCGGGGACCAACTCCTACGTCCATCACTGGTCAGATGATGTT
The DNA here is from genome assembly GCF_960531495.2 of Zeus faber. Classification (NCBI taxonomy): domain Eukaryota; kingdom Metazoa; phylum Chordata; class Actinopteri; order Zeiformes; family Zeidae; genus Zeus; species Zeus faber. Next base: position 36,142,477 of record NC_137191.1, on the reverse strand, counting down.
TCTTGTGCGGGCCCCTAATCAGACGACCCCTCCGGAGCGCAGTGCCAACAGAGGGAATCCAACCCAGGTCTTTCTTTCTGCGAGGCAGCAGTGCTAATAATAATAATAATAATAATTTCCCCGCATCCTTATGAAAATGCCTATGGAGCATACAGTACATGTGTGCATGCACAAACGTTCAGTGCACTTGAGGGTGAGGTGTCTGGAAGGTTTGAGGTGAATAGGTCACTGAGCTCCCAGGGCAGAAATATAATGCGGGAATAATAGTAACGTATGTTACTGTAGATTTACTGCCTTGTTGTCATAGGAAGAGCGAAGACAACAATGGGTCTAATCAGAGGTCCTATGGGGGAGAAATGTTGTTTCCTCCAGCTTGACCAGAGGAGGAAATGTTTAGACTTATGACAGGACATAGGCTGAGCAGGCACCTATGCGTTGGAACCAGATGTGGTATGTTATCTCTGTAAAGCTTTAAAAGCGAATGCTGAGCGTCACTTGGGAGAGATTCCATCTGGCTCGGGTCTCTCCCAGGACATCCATGGCAAGTCTGGTTTGATGCTGATTTGTGTAATAAAACTATTATTTTAATCAAGTCAGCGTCAGCGGTCACTCCTTCATTCTTCAACACATCACACCCATCAAGAAACTAAACCATAAAGTGGCGTCACGAATCAGGATCTGTTGGGCCTCATCTGCCGATGCTGCCTGCTCCAGCGAACTGCCGCTCTCAGGGTGAGTGACCTCTCACAAAATTGAGCTGTTATGTGGGCTGGAGCAGTATGTTTTTGGCAGGGAGACTACACTGAGATTATGCGGGGATGGAGATGATGTGTTGATGTGTGAAGTGAGTTTCCGTCTAAATTGGGGTTAATTAAGATGTAAAACACGTAAATAAGGGGAATAAGAGAATAATAAGTGAAGAAAAAGAGAATTAAGTTGAAATAGAGAATAGAGACAAGAGAAATAAAAGTTAAAAGTTGAAATAGAGAACAGGGACGAGAGAAATGAAAAATGAAGTTAAAAGTAAAAGTTAAAGGCTTAAAAGATGTTGAGAAAGTAGAAATAAAAAGTAATTGTAGAATGGCAGAACTAGTAGCCAAAAGTTATTTAAATAACCATGCAAGATAAACGAAGACAGGGCCCGTATCTCGTTAAACAGTAAGACATGTGTACATTAAATGCTGTGTGAAAGTTGGCCGAATGAAGATATAATATAGTCAAATCTAGGTAGGAAAAAACAAGAGGAAATAACCCTGGCCAGGGGAATTGACTCAAAATAAAATTATATGAATAAAGATGAAAAAGAAGAAAGTAAAGTGAAAAAAGAGATAAAAGTTAAAAGCCTAAAAGTAAGATGAAAAATATGAAAAGTGAAACAGAGATAAAAGTTAAAAGCCTAAAGTAAGATGAAAAGTGAAAAAGAGATAAAAGTTAAAAGCCTAAAGTGAGATGAAAAAGATAAAGTCAAATAAAAAGAGTTACAAGTTAAAGGCTAAAGATGAAAAATAAAGTTTGAGCTAAAGTAAGATGAAAAGGATAAAGTGAAATAAAAACAGTTACAAGTTAAAGGCTCAAAAGATGAAAAAATAAAGTTTGTAAAGAAAAGTGAGGAAAAACAGGGCAGAACCTGCTCTGGAGAACTAGTGAACATGCATGATGAGAGAATCTGATTAAAAAGAATTTGTTAAAAGTGTGGCCAAAGTAAAATTTTAAAAGTCTGGCCAAAGTAAAAATTTTGATGAAATTAGAAAAGTATAAATGAGTCGACCTAAAACATAAAGCTAAGCGCTGTTAAAGTCTCTGGGGATTAGATGTTCTGCTGGTCAGACATACCTTTTTCTTTTTTTCTTTTTGTGTGTGTGAGTGTGAAAATGCCGCGGCTGCAGAGGTAGAAGAGCTTTGTGTAATGTTTTGTGTATGTGATATAGAATAAATGTGTTATTAAATAGGTATATATATGTGGTGAGCAGTTGAATAATACATAAAGAAAAACATTTCTTGCCCCTTTAGTGATAAATATATATGAACCTGTATACGGACTTTGTAAAGTTGATAAAAATATATGAGCCTTTCTTTAAGGACTTTTGATAAATATATATGAGCCTGTTTCTCTAAGGTTGTTTGATAAATATATATGAGCCTTTTTTCCAAGGACGTTTGTGCATTTGATAAAGGATATGAACCTTTACAGGACTTTATATAGTTGATAACAAAATGAGCCTTCTGAAGGACTAGAGCCACAGTCTGCCTACACATACATGTACACATCCAGAAAAGAAAAGAAAATCTCCTGCTCTGAATTGGAAGTGGGATTTGTGATTTGTTTGATTGGCGTGTGGGTTTTTTCTTTTTCTTTTTGTGCTTGGGGTGTGTGTGGCGGTGATTTCTGTGAATCCTGTCTGGTTAAAAGAGCAGATGGTCTTGTTGGGGTGAAGGGAGACTCTGGTTCTTGATGCAAGAAAAGAGGGTTTGTGTTTCGACTGCTGAGAGAAAACAGCTTTGATTTACGAGTGCGTGTAACTGCATTGAGCTGGGCTGTCCCTACGGGAGCCAAAACAGGATGTTCACTCGCTGACGACCAGTCCATACTGGAAGTCTTTGCTAAACTTAAGAGGTGGAGCAAGGGGTGGTGCTTCACACAAGAGTGGAATTTAGTTAACTCCTCCTGACAAGAGGGGCTGGTGAGCCCCCCTCTCTACTCTGTACTCTCAGTAGTTAGAAGAAAGAATAAAAAGGATAAAATACAATTAAATAGATAAATAGAATAAAAATAATTAAATAAAATAAAAATAAATAGATAAATAGAATAAAAATAACTAATTAAAGGTGATATCAGATTGACTAATATACTCTTTGGACTTTAAATGCATTGCATGATTAAAAGTAACCATTGCTTTATTTCAAGTGTGCGCAAAATAAAAAGCTGATAATGTATGTCACACTGAATTGTATTACAGTGTGTATAAGAATTTAGAGTGAGCCTAAGGCATTGAACTCTTCTGTCGTTCTTTTTCTTTCTTTCTTTCTCTCTTTTACTATGCTGAGTGAAAGCTGGGGAAAGACAGAGAAGATGGAATGAGTCTGAACTGAATCATCCATAGGGCAGATGACAAGACATCTGGCAGATCTTCACAGACACTGAGGCTTGCGGATGACAACGTTCTGGAATCCTGAATCCATCCAAACCAATTAAAGGCCAGTACGGTTTTATCCACAAACTCTTTCAACAGACCTCACCTGCATTTACCTATATACCTATAAATATTAGTTATAATAAATGTGTTTAGCTTGTTTTCACATATGCGTTTGTAGTAGTTCTTTTTCATACATTGCATTTGCAATTATTTAGTGAGAGACTTGGCAACAGACTGACCAATTAAGGCATTTGCCTAATTAATAGGGTATTATTGACTGATTGATTGATTGATCATGTGGAAAAGCTGATTTGATTTAAATACTGTTGAGTTCTGTGAATATTGGTTTCATTATCTGGGTATGATTTATCTATGCTGTTTTGAGAATGAACACTGATATCATTTTGATAATTGAACATAAATGAGTGTGAATGATAGTGAACAAATGAATTGGCTTTCACAAGTGGGAAGCGATTGGTCTCCTTTGGGGTTGGCAAATTCAGCTGTTGTTGGTTGAGTGTGATTACACGGTGCTTTATAAAGACATTTTTAAAATAATTCAATTTGATTTACAAAAAAAGAAAAATAAGAGAGTCATTAGGATGTCAAAAATGGATACTAAAATAACAAAAGTAATCACTCCTATTGATGTAGTGCAAAAGAACAATCCCCTTATTAAAGATATTGCAAAAATATCAGGAAAATGGAGCAAGCATTGGCCGGACATTGAACAACCATGGCCAGTTGAAGGAACTCTTAACCCGGATGTGATTAGAACAATGCAGGTGCTTGTGTCCACATATAAAGTAAATGAAAAGAAAGGCAAGAAAGGAAAGAGACGCACGGAGAAAAGACAAACAGAACTTGGCATTCTGCAACTGTTTGCAAAGGAGGGACAGACATGGTTCGAAGCTGCAAAGGAAAAAAGAGAACAAAGTAGACAAGAAATAAAGAAAAATGAAAAGGAAACAGAAAAATTGATGGAGAAGATTACCACGCCCTACTCACATACAGCATCTATACAGAAGCCCCCGCCTTATGAGAAGGAGGTGAAGTTCACTGATGTTTATCCCCAGCTCCCAGTGATTACACAGGAAGGCAACTATCTCTGCAAAGATGAAGATGAGCAAATAATAGAAATGGGCAAGGCTACAACAACCATAAAGATGTATCCAAGCTCCAACAGTACCAAGAGAAGGAACCGTCTGGGAAGCCAACAACGAGTCAGAAGTCTGGAAATAGGAGAAGAGATTGGGAGTGACTCTGACGAAGCTATTGGAGGATACGACCCAGCAGTCAGACGGATGTTGGCTAAAGCAGAGAAAAAGGGAGATCGACCAGTGAGGAAAATGTCACCAGGAACGGACGACACGGATGAAAGTGAACAGGGTGAAAGCGATGAAGAATTGGAGAAAGGAGGTCCTTCCTGTTTTCAACCGTTAGCAGCCAGCACTGTGGTAGGAGATGACAGACGCATGATTTTAAGAGAGATCGAGAGGAGTATAGACAGATGCCTTGAGGACATAAGTGACTCCACCTGTCCAGAAGTTCAACAAGTATTGGAAAAGCAATTACACGAGTTGCAAATAACAGAGAAGAAACTCCAGAAGAAAAAGCCTCAAAAGCCAGACACGTTGAGGTATGGGTTACGTCTAAGAAAAGGAAAGAGACCCAACAAAATGTGTCCAGTGATAATTCGAGGACAAAATTTAGAATACAAGCCTTGGCAGAATACAGATATGTCTAACATACTTGAAAAGTTACCCACTCTTCAAGATGGAGCGCATCCATGGATCTCAAAGCTGGAAGAGGTTTTGGTGGGAACACAGCCTGCCATGGGAGATATTAAGAGACTTCTGGCTAGCCTCATTGGAGTCCCAGCTATGGAAGAGATCCTGCAGACGGCAGGCCTAAACAGATATGTGGCAACTGCTGTATATGACCCATAATTGTTTGCTGCAAGCAGAGGTCGGATGTGGAGAGCATTGAAAGATGCTTTTCCAACAAACGTACACCTGGACAACATCTTTATCGAGGCATTGGGCCCACAGGATAATCCAAGAGCTTATGTGTCAAGAACTCATCAAATGTGGAGAAATGTCACAGGAAATGATCCAGAACTGAATCAAATGGAGAAATCGATTCTCTGAGCTAAAATACAGAAGGGGCTGCCTCTACAAGTGAGGAGCACCGTATAAACACATAAAAGTGTTTATACGGACCACATAGCACATCAAGTAGAGCTATATCGGAAAAAGGAGCATGACCAGAAGGAACAGGACCAGGAGACTCTCAGAAAACTCAACCAAATACAGTTGGTGGATAACAAGAAGAAGGAAAAGAAACAAGCTGTGGTTATGCAGAGCCAGTCACAATTAAATCAATTACCACCACAACCACAGCAAGAACAGATTCAGGTTCTACCACCTGTGGTCCCCACTGTCTCCTTTCCACAGCCAGTTTTTGACCAACCACAAACATGGAGAGGAAGAGGCCAAGGAAATTTAGGAAGAGGAAGAGGAGGAAATTTCCAACAGTCTCAAGGAGCGTGTCATAATTGTGGACAACAAGGTCATTTTGTACGTGACTGCTACAGGTTCAGAGGAGGCTTCAGAGGAGGCTTCAGAGGAGGCTTCAGAGGACAACCACAGCCACCCAGGGGACCAGCGAACCCTTACAGGGGTCCAGAACCTGGTTTCTAGGGGTGCCCAGAAGACTCGAAAGGGAGGTGTCAGCTGGTAGTATCAGGGCCGGAGCAAGATCCAAAAATAGAGGTGAAAATAAATGATAAGTCATTGGAAGTAATGGCAGATTGCGGAGCAGCTTTCACCTGTGTTCGGCCTGAAGATGCTATACATCTCCCCATGTCTGACCAATTGGTACGGACAATCGGGTTTGAGGGTGTGAAACAGCTGATTCCTCTCACAAAACCAATTGAGCTCTGCTGTAGAAATCGGAAAATCACACTACCTATTTTGGTGTCAGAACATACGCCCATTGCACTCTTGGGAAGAGATGCTATGTGCAAACTAAATTGCACAATACGGTGTACACCGGACGGCTGTCTGGTGGATGTGCCACCTGATGTCTACCACCAATTGTTTAGCGCACCAGAGACCGAGACTTCTTCAGTATATTGGATTGGAAATCTTAGTCCAGAGCTATTAGAGCCAGCCAAGATGTGGGAGAAGTTCATTGTGGCAAATATGCCTGATGCTAAGCCCCCTGAGTATCCACATCACTGCACGTTGAAATATTTCAAGAAAGCTGACCAATTGGATCCAGAAGAATGGTTGAGTAGTCAACCGAAGCATGTTCAGCTGACCTCATGCTGCATAATTGTGGGACCACAAGGAGCAGCTATGAAGATAAACATCAATGAATATCTTGAGAAAGAGTTTGACATTGTGAAAAGTGTGCCACATGTGACATTAATGGTGGCTGAAGGATTTGAGCAGAAGCAAATAGGAGAAATGATGGCAGAAGCTGAAGAAGCCATTTTTTCACCAATAAAGGAGAATCTTGCTATCTGGATAAGTGAAGAACAGAAGTTCATGAAAATCATGATTTCAGCTCAAGGACAAGGACAACCACAAGTGATACAGATGACACATGAGTCAATGTTCAGCGCTAAATTGGACTCAGACAGCATGAGAGAGGAGATGCTGCAACAAATTCCAGAATGTTTGTGGTCACGACATAGTACTGACATCGGACTTGTGAAGTCAGCCCAACCGGTGAGAGTTGAACTGAGACCAGGAACCAAACCTCCTTGGAAGAACCAATATCCACTAAAGGAGGAGGCAATCAAAGGGATTGAACCACAAATTGAAGGACTGTTGAAAGCAGGTGTAGTGGAAATATGTTTGGATCCTCAGAGCAATACACCTATATTGCCTTTAAAGAAACCAGATGAGTCCTATCGCTTGGTACATGATTTAAGAGTGATAAATGAAGTGGTGCAGGATTTTCCAGCAGATGTACCAGATCCACATACCTTGTTAGCCCAAATTCCTCCAGAGGCTACATACTTCACAGTGTTGGATTTGTGTGGAGCATTTTTCAGTGTTCCACTGAGCGAAGAAAGTCAAGGATTGTTTGGATTCACGTACAAAGAACAAACCTTCAAGTACAAGAGGCTCCCTCAAGGATTCAAACATAGCCCTCACATTTTCAATAAAGTATTGCAGGATGACTTGGCTGGGATTGATCAGATCTTGAAAAGTACTGTCATTCAGTATGTGGACGACATCGTCATCTGTTCACCGGATAAGGAAACATGCCATGAGGATTCAATCAAACTGTTACAGCTATTGGCAGACAAAGGACACAAGGCCTCTCAGAAGAAGCTACAGTATTGTCAAGAAAAAGTTGTTTATTTGGGTCAAACAATAACCCATGGACACAGACGCATCTCTGAGAGTCATTTGGAAGCCATTCGAACGGCACCAAAGCCTAGAACAGTCAGAGAGATGATGACATTTCTTGGCATTGCGGGATATTCTTCAGCCTGGGTAGAAGATTATGCCTGCCTAACAGGGCCTTTGAGAGCCATGATAAAAGAGACTGGGAATGCTCAACTCCATTGTAACCTCACCTGGACTCAGGAAGGTCTTATGGCATTTGAAACGATCAAACAGAGGCTACAAGAAGCTCCAGCGCTAGCGCTGCCAGACTACTCTAAGAACTTTTTGCTGTATGTGGCTACGTCCACTGGAGGCAAACATGCATGTGCAGTTCTTTGTCAGCCAACAGGTACAGGGACAAGTCCTCAACCTGTGTCGTATTATTCTACTGCCTATTCAGAAGTAGAATCAGGGCTACCACTGTGCTACAGAGCAATGGTGGGAGTTTATCTAATGTATGAGAAAGCATCATCAGTAACTATGCGTTACCCAGTGACAATTCTTACCCATCATAGTCTCAGAAATCTTTTGAACTTCGGTAAATGTACATTGACTATGTCTAGGCTAAGAGACTATCATAGGCTCTTAGAGCAGGAAGATGTCACCTTAGTAAGGTGCGTCACGGTAAATCCAGCTGATAATTTACCAACACCAGGGGATGGAGAGCCACATGATTGTATTCAGGAAGTAGAGAGATATGCAAAGCTCAGATCAGACTTGCAAGCTTTCCCACTGCATGTGTCAGATGTGGAGTATTGGACTGACGGGTCCTGCTATCGAATAGGAGACACATTGAGTGCTGGTTATGCAGTGGTCAAAGCCCAGGGAACTGAATTTGTTGTTGAGAAAGCAGAAGTAATACCACAACCTGCTTCTGCACAGCTTGCTGAGCTTGTGGGCCTGACTGAAGCTTGTCTATTGGCCGAAGGCAAGCGAGTGACAATATATACAGATTCGGCATATGCACATAATGTGTGTCATTTATTTGGATCAGTGTGGAAAAATCGAGGATTTAAGAAAACCGATGGTTCTCCGATACAGCATCATGCTCAGATAATGAAATTGTTGCATGCGGTGATGAAGCCAAAGGAAATAGCTGTAGCTAAGTGTGCAGCACACAAAATAGACACGTCAAGGGTCACACAAGGTAACAAAGCGGCTGATGAGGCTGCTAAAGCAGTTACAGGAGCAAACAAAGCAGGCAAGGTTCTTCTGGTCACTCATGAAGTGGACTTGGAAGATAAAATCACGCTCAGAGATGTGATCGCGATGCAAGAAGCGGCGTCAGCCATTGATAAACAATTATAGTTGGCCCGAGGGGCCACACAAGATTCTGCTGGTCTGTGGAGAAATCATGAAGGACTGATGGTAGCACCCCCTGACCTACTAGGTCTGATGATTCAGGAAGCACATGGGTTAGCCCATGTTGCAAGGGGGGAGGTAAGGAGAAAAATCACGAAGAGTATGGTTTTTGGGCACCGTACTTGCTTGAGCAAATTGATTATGTCATAGTCAGATGCACAATCTGTCTTAAAAATAACGTTCGGAGGGGTGTGTTGAGTCCACCCGGTCACATTCCAACTCCGACAGGTCCTATGCGTGAGTTGGTTGTGGATTTTGTTGACATGATAAGACCAATAGGAGGTAAAAGATACATGCTAGTCGTCGTGGATAGATTTTCACGGTGGCCTGAGGCATGTCCAACCAAGCGTAAAGATGCTCAGTCAGTTGTCAAGCCAAGTTCTTGTGTCGTGAGGTCATAAGCAGGTGGGGACTTCCAGATCGGATATCCTCAGATAATGGGAAAGAGTTTGTGGATAGAACAGTAAAATTAATTCTGCAAAAATTGGGAATTAAACAACGTTTAGGAGCTGTTTATCATCCGCAAAGCCAAGGAATTTGTGTAAAAATGAATGGTGTGCTGAAAAAACGCATTGTTAAAATCTGTCAGCATACAGGTCTGAATTGGGTAGAGGTGTATAGTTAGGAGCTAACACTAGCAGAGAAATACCCATTTTGAATATCTGATTCCATCATTTACTCAACACTATTGTTAACAAGGGAAATACATGGACAAAGGGGGGAAAGGAAAATGTTAATCATATATTGGAATAATGTTAAAGTATAATGCAAAAGTGAAATTATTATACTGTATTTGATGTTTGTGCAAGATACTGGCTGGTGATTCTTTCTTTCAGGACCAGTCAGAGGATGGCTGTGTCCAGAGATCCTTACAGCCTAATGGACTTGAACATTCAAACATGGACACTCGAAAATGGAGGAGGAAAATGGACGGCGGACCCTGAATGAAGACATCATGATCAGGAGTGTCGAGTGAAAAATCATTAAAAGTTGATGGTGTTAAAAACCAACAGTTCAATACATACATATGTGTCCTGAATGTTTTATAATATTGGAGTTTGTTTACTACAATGTAACCTGTATTATTGATGAATATCCTGTACTCTATGCTAGATATTTTTAGCAAGACATATTACTTTGATTTGCTATTGTTTTCTTTGAGTTGTCTGTAGTAGGATGAAGTGAATACATTGGGACCTCAGGTATTTTCTTTTTTTTTGCGGTTTTTGAGGGACATTGGTGTTAGGCAGGGAAAGGTCCACTGGAAGGTCCGATGGGTCGACCAGCCTGACTTTGGACAAATTTTTGATTTATTTCTGAGGCTCTAAATGTATGCATTTATATGTAACATCCTATACCGTATTCTAAACCCTTCGTCTTTTTCTGTTAATTGATTTGGAGTACCTTAGGTGGTTGCCTGGGGCAGAGGGACCGTGAGAGAATTTTCCTGTCTTGATTGATTGATGGATGTTCTAAGAAAGGAAGCTGCCAGATGGGTTTTTCGCTCTCACACTCCACAAATTTGCTGTATTGCTATGACTAAGCATGGTCAGAAGGGTATATTATAACCAATTGTGTTTTTTATTAAGTGATTTCTATTTGGCCAATTAACATTGTATGTTCAATTACTCTTCTCTCTGTCGAGACTTTGTATAGTCTCGAAGGGGGGAATATGAGGTGTCTGGAAGGTTTGAGGTGAATAGGTCACTGAGCTCCCAGGGCAGAAATATAATGCGGGAATAATAGTAACGTATGTTACTGTAGATTTACTGCCTTTTTGTCATAGGAAGAGCGAAGACAACAATGGGTCTAATCAGAGGTCCTATGGGGGAGAAATGTTGTTTCCTCCAGCTTGACCAGAGGAGGAAATGTTTAGACTTATGACAGGACATAGGCTGAGCAGGCACCTATGCGTTGGAACCAGATGTGGTATGTTATCTCTGTAAAGCTTTAAAAGCGAATGCTGAGCGTCACTTGGGAGAGATTCCATCTGGCTCGGGTCTCTCCCAGGACATCCATGGCAAGTCTGGTTTGATGCTGATTTGTGTAATAAAACTATTATTTTAATCAAGTCAGCGTCAGCGGTCACTCCTTCATTCTTCAACACATCACACCCATCAAGAAACTAAACAACAAGGGTACCAGTTGGGGGCTTGGAAAATGTGGTCACTATTCACTGATCAGTAAATATATATATATATATATATATATATATATGGAAAATGACTTAACGCTCCTTCCCATATTCAAGATTCAAGAGGTTTATTCATCACATATAGAAGGAGCGTCTAGCCCTTCTTCTTTAATTCAGGGGATAAAGGTGTATCACCTCCTTTCTGAGAGGACAGACAGACAGACTCTGAACATGTGCAGTGTGAGGTTTATAGCGTGCTTCTAGCTGCTGCTATGAAGCGGGACCTTCAGTCCGCTCCCTTGCGTCCAAGCTGCGTGGGGACGGAGCCCCTTTGTGGGACACGCTGCCTCCGAGCCTGCGGCGCTCAATGAGAAGCCCCGAGTCCCGGCCTTGCCGGTGCGTGTTCACCAACTGTGGCTATGACCATGTTGCTGTCCCCTGGCAGCGCGTGAGCATCCATTTTATGACAGGCCCCCCTTGGCCAGTGTCCCCGCCTGGCAGGCTGGGGCCAGCCCTGGGGCTGCCAGGGATGGGCTTTAGCCAGCCAACATCCAGTACAAAGTGCTGCCTCCTGCACACTCTACCCCGGCTCCGCCCCTTGTCTGAACCAAATGTTATTTCCAGG